>NC_041397.2:162611479-162793979 GCF_900747795.2 Erpetoichthys calabaricus | reverse complement strand
ATGGAAGAAGATGATCCGCTGTGGCAACCCCTAACAGGAACAGCCGAAAGAAGAAGAATAAGATTTTGTATTGATTGTGATCTGTGGTGATACTCCATAGCATCTAGCTGTCTTTTCTATTTACTGGACATACCTTACTACAGCCGTACAAAAACAAACTCCTGTAAATTGTTGAATGTTACTTCCACTTGTTCCTCCCTGAAGACTGGATGAAGAAATTAAGCTGAAGATGCCTAAATAGACAAAAATAAGAGGTTTATTTACATTACAGTAACAACAACAAAAGTGTACAGGGGGGGACTTTAGGTTCAAAATAAGTAGAATAAACAAAATCCTAAAGCCTAAATATTGCCAAGAAAACCAACAACCTTGATCCACGAGCAAAAACTCAGCTGCAGAATTTTTCTAGGTCAGAAATGGACATGCAGCTCTCAAGGCCTAAAAGCAAAGGTTAAAATATGACTATTTAAAATATGACTATTCATCGGCAATTTGGAAATACCTAGGCTGAGAAAAATGGAAAAGATCTCCAGTAACATTGGGAACAAGCCTGCAGACCACAGAGAAGTTCTTCTTCTGTGGGATATGACAGCATAAAAAGCTGGATGAAGATGTGTTAAAACTAGAGCTGTCAGTTTTGACATATTTTATTAAACAATATATACAGTGACCAAAGAGCAGAATGTCCTTACAGGTCTAAAGGTAGGTGAAAATGAAAACTGTGTTGGAACAAACTTGGGCCGAAAGTTCAGCATAAATAGCAGAATTTTCTAAAGTAGGCATTCTGTTCTGAAGACAGAATCAGTGTAAGTGCTGATGAATTATTGTAAAGCCATTCTTTTTCTTTGCTACTTAGAATATATTTTAACTTTATTATAGTGGTTCAACATCAGGTAAGATATATATCAGCATTACCATTTAATCATCTGTTATTCTATCTTGTTTTGCGCTTTAAAAAATAAGGTTAATTTTGGCTTAGATTCACACATTTGATATTTTTTAACAAAAGCCTGAGTAAATGCAAATTCTATACCTTGCACACAGATATATGTGGTTTGGGTTAAATGGCCTGGTATTGTTTTGTAATGGTCTAGGTCCTAGACTCTAGGAGGTTAAAACTGACATTCTTAATGTACTGTAGATAAGAGGGAAGAAAGAGATTATTTTAAAAGTGCACATAAAAGCTATACTTTGGGGAAATTGCTGAATTATTTATCAAATGCATTTATTCAGTTTTTACTTAAATTTTGAAAACTTTAAATTAAGAAAATTCTAACTAGGAATCTCCTTGTTTGTCTGTATTTACTGTTTATGTTTAAAAAAATTCTGTCAATGTTTCTATCTATTGGCCCCCTATGTTTACAATCAATTTTGTGAATGACACTCATGGGTATGATATAATGTGAATTTCCCCTTGGGATTAATAAAGTATCTATCTATCTATCTATCTATCTATCTATCTATCTATCTATCTATCTATCTATCTATCTATCTATCTATCTATCTATCTATCTATCTATCTATCTATCTATCTATCTATCTATCTATCTATCTATCTATCTATCTATCTATCTATCTATCTATCTATCTATTAAACTGCATCCGACCCTGCAAGTGGTTCTCCAACTTGCAGGGAAACCATGGGGGTTGGTGACAGGATTGGCACTCCAGCCACCATAAAAAAAACTTCACAAAGTTCCGAGACAACAGAAAAGACTCCTTTTTGCTCTCCGTGGGAGTAGCTCTTCTGCAGCCACCCATAGGAAGGCTGCTCGCATTATGAAGGGGATGGGGGAAAGCCTTCGGGAGCGCCTTCCCCGGAATCGTCAAAACCGTTGAAGAGCCAATGGGGTCAGGTCTGTTGGGGATTGGAACTGGTGTGGTGCTGAGGCGTCGCCAGCTGCACGGCAGCACTTGGGTCCCAATTTGAGGCAGCCCATATGGGTGGGCGCATGGAACGTCATGTCTCAGAGGAGCTGCGCAAGCTCCGCATTTCAGTGGCAGCACTCTCTGAGGTGCGCAGACCAGGGACTGGCCAGATCTCTGTGGGTGGATACACCTTTTATTGGTCTGGTCACTCTGATGGCTGTCATACTCAGGGAGTAGCTGTTGCTGTAGCAGATTGGCTTCTTCCAATGGTGTCCGATGTCACTCCTTTCAACAAGCGTATTATGAGACTCAGATTACGGCACTCCCTGGATGCCTTGTCTGTTGTCTCAGTGTATGCTCCGACCACGGTAAGTGATATCTCAGCAAGGGAGACATTTTATTCGCAGCTTCACTCTGTGGTTGATGGGTGCCCATGGGGTGACACTCCTCTGGTCATTGATGACTTCAATGCAGCCACTGGCACTGACTGTCTTAGTCTCCATGGGTCTGGTGACCGTGGTGAAAATGGCTCCATGTTCCTTGACTTTGCAAAAGGTCAGGGGCTGTGAATTGCTGGATCCTGGTTCCAGCGCCCAGAGATCGATCACATCCTCGTGAGCAGACACTGGAGGCTCTTGCAAAACTGCAGGGTCTACAGAAGTGCACAGTTTGTGAATTCTGACCACAGACTTTTTGTTGCCACTCTTAGGATCAAGCTTAGGTCCAGCAGGTTACCACCCACTAGGAAAATTAGCCTGGACTTGGTCAGACTCCAAGACCAGGCTGTTTCTAAAGAGTTTGCATGCAGTTTGTGCGAGGAACTTGCAGATTTGGGTGCGACTGCCGATCCTAATGTGATGTGGGAGACGTTCCATGACAAGACTCTGAAGGTTGCTGAGGGTTGGGTTGGTGTTACCAGTGTTCCTAGAAGGAGGTGTTTCATCTCGCAGAGCACCCTGGATATCATCAATAGGAGTCGCAGTGCAATGGCAACTCTGGTCTGTACCAGGAACTGAGAAGGACGGCTGCAAGGGCTTTGAGGGCAGATAAAGAGGCGTTTGTTAGATGAATCTGTGAGCAAGTGACACACCATCTGTGGTCTAGCAACCCACGTCCTTCTTACAGAGGAATCGAAGCATTACGTACATCTGAATCTGTTTCTCAGAGAGTCGCAGTCAGGGTAGCTGATGGAACGGTCTTTACGGATGACACTGCAGTTGTGACCCGCTGGGCTGGCTACTTTGAGCAGTTGTTCAAAGCTGATCCTCTGGCTAGGACGTTGGATATCTCTGGGTCTACGGTTCTTGAGGCTGATCCTCCAATTAGCTGTGAACCACCCAGTCTCACTGAGATTGCACAAGTGGTGAACCAGCTGAGGGGAAGAAAGGCTGCAGGGATCTGTGGTATCTGGGGTGAACTTCTCCAGGCTGGTGGTAAGGCTGGCTTCCTTGCATTGCAAACAACCTTTGCTTCCATTTGGTAGACTGGCATCATCCCTAATGACTGGAAAACGGGACTTGTCATCCCTATCTGGAAAGGGAACGGTGATCGCCTGGATTGCAGCAACTACAGGGGGATAACACTGCTCTCTGTGCCAGGTAAGGTCCTTGCTAGGGTCATCCTTCATAGGATCCGTGATCACTTGCTCACCTACCAGCGACCGGAAAAGTCTGGTTTTACGCCTAAGAAGTCTACCATTGACCGCATCCTGGCACTGAGTGTTCTCATGGAGCGCAAATGCGAATATCGGCAGAGTTTCTTTGCAGCCTTTGTCGATTTTCGTAAAGTGTTTGACTCAGTTGATCAAGCTGCTCTGTGGGACATACTGAGGGTTTGCGGGATCCCCTTGAGGTTGCTGGATATCATGGCCGGCCTATACACGCTGGTACTGTGAGTGCTGTGCAGAGTAGAGGCAGAACCTCATGTGTTTTTCCCAGTTGATTCTGGGGTTAGTCAGGGGTGTGTTCTTGCTCCTACTCTGTTCAATGCTGGTATGGACTGGGTGTTGGGCAAGGTCGTGGGGTCCAGCGGCTGTGGAGCATCTGTTGATGAAGAAAGATTCACGGATCTTGACTTTGCTGACGATACTGTGATCATTGCAGAGCCAATGGAGGCTCTGATTGGGGCGCTCAAGAGACTGAGCGAGGAGTCTGAGTGTCTGGGCTTGTGAGTGTTCTGGATAAAAACCAAGATTCAGACCTTTAATGACCTCATGGCCCTTCTCACCATTACAGGTAGATAAATAGACAGATATATCTCAAGTAAGGTAACTTTAAAATCAGCAGGTAGGACATTTCTAGGCATTCTTGAAAGACTAAATTAGAATTGTTTTTTTGGCAACATACATTAAACAAGAGTAATCTGCCAAGAGTAAAGGAGGATTTTTCATTACAGTGCCAAGGACTACTGTACTTCACAACACATAGTATGCCATAACTTGCAAGCAGACATAAAACAGATAACACTAATTCACTTTGTGTTTCAAAAAGTTATAAGACTAGTGCCAGTTAAATCTGCAATGAATAATTAAAAATGTTGCACTGTAATCTAAAAATGTAAGATCTGCTAGTTCCTTCAAAAAACATAGGGTACAATAAAAAATATCAAATTGATGATCAATTGGTCAAAGGACATGTCTGTGGTATAGTCATTTGCAGTATCTTAAAATATTAAATTATTAAAATAGAATTATTACTTTGCAAATCTATACTAATAAAAGGCAAAGCCCTCACTGACTGACTGACTGACTGACTCATCACTAATTCTCCAACTTCCCGTGTAGGTGGAAGGCTGAAATTTGGCAGGCTCATTCCTTACAGCTTACTTACAAAAGTTAGGCAGGTTTCATTTCGAAATTCTACGCGTAATGGTCATAACTGGAACCTCTTTTTTGTCCATATACTGTAATGGAGGAGGCAGGGTCGCGTAACGCGTCATCACGCCTCCTACGTAATCACGTGAACTGAAAACAAGGAAGAGCCCCAAAGAGCGCTGAAGAAAACATTCATTACACAATTGAGAAGGCACAAGAGAGCGGCTCACGTGAACTGACTGAATGCAGCACGAGTGATTACTTCGATACTGCGGAAACAAATTACAGTGTAAACTGTAAGTTTAAATTAACTTTATAGAAACGCTCCCGCTGCCGTTTGCAATACCATATTCGCGACATACAAGTTTAATGAGAAGACACGAGGTATAAACGAGACTTTGGATCACTTTGTAACGGACTTAAAATTGCTGTAGCGAGAAACTTTTAAGTGCCGGATCTTAGCTAACATTAAATAAAGCCATGGACATCGCAACATCACACAAGAGAGCGGCTCACGTGAACTGACTGAATGCAGCTTTACAAAAAAAAAGATCCTTAACAAATTGTTATTGGTATATTTTCCCTCAATTTAAAAAGGTTTTCTTCTTAATAAAAATTTAAAAGCAGTACTTCACCGCTGCGAAGCGTGGGGATTTGGCTATTTATATATATATATATATATATATATATATATATATATATATGTAGATATGTATGTATATATATATATATATATATGTAGATATGTATGTATATATATATGTGAATGTATGTATTTATATATGTATGTCTATATATATATATACAGTAATCCCTCGCTATATCGCGCTTCGCCTTTCGCAGCTTCATTCCATCGCGGATTTTGTATTTTCCTCAGTTGGTTTGCCCAGTTGATTTCATACAAGGGACGCTATTGGCAGATGGCTGAGAAGCTACCCAACTTACTTTTCTCTCTCTTGCGCTGACTTTCTCTGATCCTGACGTAGGGGGATTGAGCAGGGGGGCTGTTTGCACACCTTGACGATACGGACGCTCGTCTAAAAATGCTGAAAGATTATCTTCACGTTGCTACCTTCTGTGCAGCTGCTTCCTGAAGCGACATGCTGCACGGTGCTTCGCATACTTAAAAGCTCGAAGGGCATGTATTGATTTTTGCTTTGTTTTTCTCTGTCTCTCTCTCTCTCTCTCTCTGCTCCTGACGGAGGGGGTGTGAGCTGAAGCCTTCAACAGCTTTGTGCCGCGGTACTTCGCATTACTTAAAAGCCAAACAGCCCTATTGATTTGTTTGCTTTTCTCTATCTCTCTGCTTATCTGCTCCTGACGCACACTCCTTTGAAGAGGAAGATATGTTTGCATTCTTTTAATTGTGAGACGGAACTGTCATCTCTGTCTTTTCATGGAGCACAGTTTAAACTTTTGAAAAAGACACAAATGTTTGTTTGCAGTTTTTGAATAACATTCCTGTCTCTCTACAACCTCCTGTGTTTCTGCGCAAATCTGTGAACCAAGCATGACAATATAAAAATAACGGATTTTCTTATTTCGCGGGTGGCTCTGGAACGCAACCCCCGCGATGGAGGAGGGATTACTGTATATATATATATATATATATATATATGTAGATATGTATATATATGTGTATATATATGTAGATATGTATATATATATATATATGTGTATATATATGTAGATATGTAAATATGTTTATGTATATATATGTGTCTGTATGTGTATATATATATATATATGTGTGTATGTATGTATGTGTGTATATATATATGTATGTGTATGTATGTATGTTTATATGTATATATGTATATGTGTGTGTGTATGTATGTGTGTATATATATATGTATATATATGTGGATGTGTATATGTATATATATATGTATATGTAGATATGTGTATATGTAGATATGTATATATATGTATATATGTATATGTATATATATGTTTACATAACCTCTTTAACACACTACTTCTCCGCTGCGAAGCGCGGGTATTTTGCTAGTAGTAATATAAAATCAGATTACCTGATGTTCTAAGCAGAAAACGTAGAAATTCAGGTCTCTTTCTGCTTTTTTGATAGCCATATGGCATTGTTATGCAATGTTCAAAGTCCATAGGCTCGACCGTGAGAGGACAGGCGATGAAGATGTGGCCCAGCTCCCCACACTTGAAATATTGGGGAAGACTGGGAACTTTCTCTCGGGATTTAGCTGGAGGCTCTGAAGCACGACGGGCAGGTTCAGGAGTAATGACACATCCCTGTCGGGCTCCACGAGCAGGCCGTTCCGACCCCCCCGAATGGGTGACTGGCAGATGACGTCTGACTACCTCCAAAAGGGCATTCATGTCCTTATATGGATGCTTTCGGACCTGCTGAGCGTGGTAATCGGGCATGGCATTGACAAAGGTTTCACAGGCTAGTTGTTCTAACATTTGCCGCGAGTTGTTTACGTCCGGCTGCAGCCAGCGGCCCAGCTTGCCCCAGATCTCAAATGCCTGGGCCCTCGCTGGGCGGTCCAGATCAAATTTCCAATGCTGCCACTCCCTCGCCTGCTGGCCCAAGGTTATGCCATAGCGCTGAAATATTTCCGCTTTTAGTGTCATAGGCAGCGGCCTTCTTCTCAGGGAGATCATAATAGGCCCACTGCGCATTACCTTTAAGGTATGGCACAAGTATGTGGGCCCACTCCATCTTTCACTAGCGGTTTTTGTGAAGTCAGTCTCATTAAACGAGCATATACGACTCGATGTCGTCCAACCCCGTGCGGCTTCAGTAAGCTTGCTTCGGTTTTCTGCCACCTCAAGCTTCAGGGTCCGGAGCTCCGTCATCATGGTACTCAGTACCGTATTCAGGTCCTGTTCTTCACTCATTTTCCGAACAGTAAATCCTGCTGACTATGCCAATTTGTGATAAAGAGAGACGAAAAAGACAAATTAAGGGTTGGGGAACCGTCCCCATATACTGTCAAGTGAACCAGAATAATACTTTCTTTACAAGACCTAAGTATTTTAATATACATTCAGGTCAGTGCAAATGAAAAGACAGCTGATTTTTATGGCAGATGGACCAGAAATGGGAGTTGATGTGCAGTGGTGGATGGGAAGGAACAGAGATGAGGTCATTGGAAGGCGACCGGGTTGAAGTATCACATGGGAACGGCTGGAATGCAGAAGGGCTTCTTTGTTTGTGCTCGTTTTGAAATGGAGACCTCACGGATCGGGTTTGTTCTGGTCTTCGGTCTTTCTGATAAAACAAGGAGAGAAATGTTAGCACGCTGCCTCATATCCCCGTCCAGTGAGTTTCCACGCTTCACTGGACCTTCTTGCTGACCAGTCAGTCATATATACAGTATATATATATATATTTATATATATATATATATATATATATATATATATATATATATATATATATATTGTACCAAGCAGTTATATGGCAATAATGTATTTTTTTCTTTTTTAACAATATTTTCATCTTGATTTTCCTTTTCCAGGTGTTCTAATTGTTTAATTAATCCTTAATTTACTAATTAGTGGGTCTGACTCTAAAGTAGTTGCAGCCTTTTATTGTTCAGTGTTATTTGCCAGGGTGTCTGCTCTGCTCATTTTTAATTGTCATTAATAAGATAAAACAAAGGGGGAAAACTGCAAAGAGAAAGAGCAAAATATAATGAAATCAACAAAAGAGAGTTAAGAATATAAATCGCAAATAGAATATAAATAGCAAAAGCTAAAATATTTCTAAATGTCTTTAGAAATGTAAAAATCATGCTGCTGTTCTTTTCTGAATGAAAAATAAGAGAAAAAAAAATACCAGCTAATTAAATGAGATCACTGTTTTCAGATGTTGTCACTAATTATGAAACTGATAGGAACAAAAACCTGCTGACACACTGGGTCCCCACAACCATATCTGAGAACCCCTGAATTAAGGTCTTCTATGTTTTATTTGATTTTTTTTAGTGGGAATGACCACCAGGGAATAAATAACTTATTTGTTCATGATTTCTTCTTCTAATTCTTAGCCTCAAAGTCCAGATGATAATTTAGAAGTCTAAATATGTCAAATTATTTTCTCTCACTATCTGCCTTGTAAATATTCACATTCTCTTGGATGAACAGACTAAGCCACCCATTTTACAATTCTCTGGCGGAACATGAAAGTGAAAACCTTTACACCAAAACTGACTAATACCAAATTGTGATAGACTCATTACGAATCTCATATGTTGATGTCAGAAGTAGATAGCTCCACACACAGTGGCTTTTAAGTAGGAGAGAATATGGCAGAGTTAAGAACAGATGCTGTCACATTGTGAACTAGTGTTGTCACTACTTCACAATGAAGAAAAGTTACAGCAAACTCTTTGTCTGTGAATGTCCATCTAGTAGATTCTTTTTTGCAAGCGTTTGTAAAGTTAAGAAATCTTAGCAAGTGTCATTTTAGAATATATTGTTATTCTAGTGGTAAACACTGTAATATATAGATTTAAGCCAGTCCTAGGACTGTGAGTGATAACAACTGTCCTGAATAAATAAATTAAATTATACTATAGCAAAACATGCTGCTTAAAGAGTGTGACATATTAATCATGCTTTTTTTTTTGTTTAGTTGCAACCAGTACCAGTGAACATGATTTACATTCTAACTGGATGTTGCGTGCCCCCAGGACAATATCAACAGATGAATTCAAGGTTAAAACTCCTGGTCATAAATCTTGGAAAAAGACTGGTGGAATGTCGATGTGCAGCAAGAAGAAACTAGAACGAAACCCCATTCATTTACCCAAAGTAGCAGAGTGTGGTTTACAGACATTACGAATCAAACCAAAAACAAAGGATCATTAAAGGGTACATACTTTAACTGCTTGGTTTTGGACATCATTAATAGTCACATTAATATAATACTACCTCATATTATAATCCATATATAATGATACCAATAAAACTATGACTTTTGCTATTTTTCTCATATATTTTAGAAAAATGTGATGTTTTCCTTGAATATACTAGTATGGCAATATAGTGTAGTTAATCCACTGGAAATTAAACTACAAGGTTAATGATTCACTTCCCAACTCCATTATGTGACCATGAGTAAGTCATTTAACCTATTTGAACCTCAATGTAAACCTCAGTTTCAAAAATATCTGGATGGGTATCCTTGGGTTGTGTTGAAAAAAGTTGTTGGCCAGATATATAATGACATAGAATAACACAATGAAAAGACAGAATTCCTTATCCTAGATTACATCTTGTATGTAAACCCCTAAAACATTCCTTACTAATGTTGTCCATTAGAGTAATGACTACTAAATCATTTTTAAAACACACATCTTTTACTTTGTTATAGCTGTTCACCTTTCCTTAGAAATAGTAGAAATTAGAACATCAGAAAAATTGTTAAGAGAACAAGTCATTCAGCCCAACTAGTTCATCTGTACTATTTACCTAGAATGTCCAAAATAATGTCAAATTGAGATTAGAAGGTCCCTAAAGTCCTGTGGTCCACCATACTACTTGGTAAGTTATTCCATGTGTCTGTGGATCTTGGCATGTCTGTTTTTAACAATTTAAAACTGTGTTCTGGTTGCAGAGTTTAACTCAGATACTCTATACGTCTTCCTTTCATAATTGTAAACACTTCGATCATGTCATCTCCTAGTCTCCATTTGTTTAAACTGAAAAGGCTCAACTCCTTCAATTTCTTCTAATAGCTCATAACTCTTAGTTCCAGAATCAGCCTTGTCGCCCTTCTCTGGATCTTGTCTAATGCTGCTATGTCTTTTATTGTGTTATGGAGACCAAAACTCTACACAGCACTCCAGATGAGACCTCACTACTGCATTATATAATTTAAGCATAACCTACCTTGACTTGTACTCTACACATCATACTATATGACCTAACATCCTATTATTTGCCTTTTTGATTGCTTCTGTAAACTATGCAGATGTACAGTAGATAGTGATAGGTTCACTATGACTCCTAGGTCCTTTTCACAATTTGTACTTTCAAGTTTTAGATTACCCATTGTGTATTAAAATATAACATTTTTACATTTTACATGTAATACTTTACATTTACTTTAGTAAATTTAATGTGCCACAAATCTGGCCAAGACTCTATGCTGTCCAAGTCCCTCTGTAACAATTCAACCGATTCTACATTATCTGACCTTCAACCTAGTTTAGTATCATCTGGAAACATAACTAGGTTATTTGTTAAATTCTTGTACGAATTATTTATTTACTTTCAAAAATTGCTACAACACACATTCCTGATCAGGGCACACCACGTTTAACATCACCTAATTCTGAATATTGCACTTTGCTTCCTGTGTTTGAGCCAATTTTATAACCACCTACACACTGCACTCTGAATTTCCACTTATTTTAGTTTGATCACTAACCTTTAATGTGGTACCTTACCAAAAACCTTCTGAAAATCAATATAAATATTATCATCTGTTGCTTTAGTTTGGCATCCCTAGCATTCCTGCCTTGTGCCCAATGATTGCTGGGATAAGTTACATTTCACTTGGGACTTTGCCCTGGATAAGTGGGTTAAGGAAATGGATGGATGAATACAAAATATCAAAGGCACCTCTCTTATCATATGCTTCCTTCTTTTTCTTTTTGTATTTCTCTCCAAATGCAGCACTCATATGCCCTACATTTAGTGCTGAAGTTATTAGCCTAACACGCCATACACAACTGTTTTTTCCTTTGTAACGTTTTTTTATTTATTTATCCAACTGCTTTTAGATTTTGTGATGAACTTGTCCTGTATTATATGTAAACAGCTTTAAACTTATCCCACATCTCAGCTGTGTGAATACTTAAAAGCTTACCTCAATTTTTCCTATTTAGGTTTGTTGCATCTGCTTAAAAATTACACTACTAAAACTAAATTTAAATCTTTTTGTTTTAGAATATGACTCTGCCAAAACACTGTGAAATGTTGTAAATTCTGTTTTTCATAAATGGTGACTCCCCCACCTTTTTGGTTTTGCCTATTTTTCATGAAGTGTGTATACCCATTTATGTTATACTCCTGCCCATCTCTATTATATAGCCAGGTGTCGGTTATTCCTATTACATGAAAGTAATGCACAGTTATATATAATTCCATTTGTTATTTTATTTTTAATACTCCTAGCATTAAGGCAAACAATGTTAATGTATTACTTCAAAGTTATCTTGTATTTGTGTGTTTATTGTACTGTCTGTCCCATTATGTGAAGTTCTAAACCTGGCCTGTTCTAAAGTCCTTTGTTCCCCTAGTTTAAATAATCCTCAACAAGTCTACTCATACACCTCTCCAATACATGGGTTCCTCTCTGTACAAATGTAGCCAATCATGGTGGACCATCTGTTCTAGAAAGAGTCCCAATACCTCATCAATTATGCCTATCTATCCGACATCTTTGTTATATTGCGTAATCTTATTTTTATATTTTTATAAACTTTTCTTTCTTTATCTTGTAAAGCACTTTGAGCTACATCATTTGTATGAAAATGCGCTATAGAAATAAATGTTGTTGTTACACTAAGATTTAAGCCACACAATAAGCATTCTAATCTTACATGGACTGGCATGTGGCACATGCATAACTGTAGAGAAACCCACCTTGTCAGTTCTGTGCCTCAGCTTGGCACCTAACTCTTTAAATTTTTATTGCAAAACTGACAGACTGCTCTCATGTACTGTATGTCATTTGTTCCAACATGTATAATGAGAACTTTATCCATCCCTGCTCCAGTCAAGAGACTCTCCACCCTTCCAGGGAGGTCTCCTATCTGTACACTTGGAAGGCAAGAAACCATACGAGACTCTTTCACCATTAGAGACCCTCTAATGATTGAATACTCCACTATCACTACTTCTCTCTTGCTGGGAGCTGGTTTTGACATGACCTGTTGGGGCTCCCAAACCTTACCTATCATCTTAGAGTTATTAGAATCACCACCCAGCTCCACGGTTGAAAACCTCAATCTCTGAGGTTAATGACCCTGATGGTGTACACCTCCAACTGTTACCTGTTTAATTTTACCTTTCTCTTCTGGAGGACCATAGTAAAATAGTAAAGCTTATCTATATGATGCAAAGTATTTGGTCATATGATTGGAGAGCTGAATCCGTACAACTGTTTCTCCTTTATTGTTAAATAGGTCTTTGAAAATGTTTCAACATTTCTAAACAAAGGTCTGTGGTTGGGGTTTCTTCTGTGTCTGTGTCAGCATCCCCAGAAACTTAACAACATTGCTCTTACTACAAGCCATATAATGTATCAAAATATGTAGAGGAATGGATAATATTAAAATATTATTGTTTACTCCAGTTTACCATGTGGTATTCAGTAGGGATTACTGCAGTAAAAAGAGCTTACATTAGGTTTGGGAAAAAGCACTTTTCTGAAATGGAATTAATTATCTTCTTGTGCACTACACTACAGGGATAGGCTATGTATCGCAGTGACAATAAATTGGATCATAAATTAGACACAGCCATTTACAGAATATAGCTGGTATAGCTAGGATATCTACACATCAGTTATATATATTATGTATATTGTATCAAATTATGAGCAAAATCAAAGTGCTAGAGTTGATTTCACTAATAGTTATGATTGGTATTTACCAAAAAATTGTTTTCCACCTGCGTTCTATATGTCTATCATGATCAGCAAGCTATCTTTAAGCATACAGTGGATTGAATTTGTCATTTTGATAATGTCAAAGCTGAAATACTGTAGATCTCCGCAAAATGATCTAAAATATTATAAATAAAACACACAAAATAATTGACCGTGTAAGTATTCACTCGGTTTATTAAGACACACCTAAATCATCAATGGTGCTGCCAATTGTTTTTAGATGTACCATAATTAATTGTGATTACCTTTCTATAATCAAGGGGTTTCAATTGATTGTAGTAAAAATACCACTTATTGTATATGACAGGTCCAGCTTGTTTTGATTCATTATGTTGGCTTAACTTATTTATTATTATTTTTTTAAATTTAATTTATTAATTTTATTGTAATCATTCCATACAAATAGATCAATTTATAACAAAAAAAAATTGAAGACAAATCAAACCCCACCCCTGAGAAGGAGAGCTTAGCCAAAGGAGAATTGCTTAGGGCTTTTTAATAAGGCAACAATAAACAAAAGAAAGGAAGAAATATATATAGGTAAATAAAAAATGGAGAAGGGAAATAAATGCGGTAATAGTTATTTCTCTTATTCTAAAATAATATTGATTAGATCCTGCGAGGTTTTGAAAAAATTCTGTGCAGATCCTCTAACTGAGAATTTGATTTATTCCAATTTCAAATAATATAAAACATCGGTTTCCCGCTGACTTATCAGAGGAGAGTTAGGATTCTTCCAATTTAACAAAATAAGTTTGCGTGCCAAAAGTGTAGTGAATGCAATCACAGTTTGCTTGTCCTTCTCCACTTCAAGTCTGTCTGGAAGAACACCGAACACAACTGTTAATGGGTTAGGAGGTATTGTGGCCCCAAGGCTGTCTGAAAGGCACTTAAAAATTTTGGTCCAAAATGATGTTAGTTTGGTGCAGACCCAAAACATGTGACCCAGTGAGGCAGGAGCTTGGTTGCAGTGTTCGCAGGTTGGATCTTGTCCTGGAAACATTTTGGACAGTTTTAAGAGAGACAGATGAGCTCGATATATCATTTTTAGTTGAATAATTCTATGCTTTGCGCATATGGAGCTCGAGTGAATTCTCTGCTTTGCTACCTTCCACTCCTTTTCTGATATATTGATTAAGAGATCTTCTTCCCAATGTCCTCTTGGGTCTTTGAAAGGTAGGGGACTCTAATAAGATTTTATATAATGCAGAAATGGTGTTTAATTCCTCAAAATTGAGCAGTATTTTTTTCCAGCATGGTGGAGGGTACGAGGTGAGGAAAATCGGGCAGTTTCTGCTTAACAAAATTTCTAATTTGAAGATAGTGAAAGAAATGTGTAGCTGGGAGGTTGAATTTGGAACGTAATTGTTCAAAAGATGCAAATATGTTGTCTATATAAAGATCTCTGAGCATTTTAATCCCAAAACTTTTCCAGGTATTAAAAACTGGATATGTTTGCGAGGGTTGAAAGAGGTGGTTCTCTTGCAGAGGTGCCACCGATAAAAGATTTTCCATCTTAAAATGCTTTCTAAGTTGGTTCCATATTCTGAGTGAGTAAAGCATAATTGGGTTATTAGTATATCTGCGATAACTTGCATTTATTGGAGTGCAGAGCAGGGAATATAAAGAAGTACTACAGGATTTTACTTCTATTGCAAACCAAGCCTGTGTATGTTAATTTATTTGTGTCCAGGTTTTTATGGCTTGTATGTTTGCTGCCCAGTAATAAAACTGAAAATTAGGTAAGCCATGCCACCTTCTGCCTGAGGTCTTTTTAGGGTCGCTCTTCGGATACATGGGTGTTTTGAGTTCCAAATGAATGAGGTTATTGTTGAGTCTAATTGTTTAAAAAACGATTTATTGATATATATTGGAATGTTTTAAAATTAAAAAAGAAGTTTAGGAAGGATATTCATCTTAACAATGTTAATTCTTCCGGCTAGAGTGAGATGAAGGGTTGACCATCTATGCAAGTCTTGCTTAATTTTTTCCATACAGACGGCAAAATTTTGTTGATAAAGAGCTTTATGTTTACTTGTGATATTTACCTCTAGGTATTTAAACTGATCTGCTATGGTAAAAGGTAGGGTGTCCAATCTAATATTATATGCTTGTGAATTCACTGGAAAGAGTATACTTTATATGTTGGCTTAACTTAGATAATAAAGACAGATGAAAACTCTCCAAAAACCACTGTTCTCAAGAGGATTGCACATTATGATTGAAATTATATTAAGCGACCCAGTGCAACCAACTACTGCACCCAATAAGGGAAAGTCACTCAAAAGTGAGTTGCAAACCAGTAACTGAGAAAAAAATTAAACTATATTTTCTTAAAATTCTGTATACAGTATAATAAATTACACTTATATATTTGAATTCATAATGTTTAAGTATTTGTAGAGCATGGAAGAGTAAAAGAACTGTAACAGCACTGCAAAGTTGATTCAGCCTGTGGAGGGATCACTAACAGTATGAGCTGGCATTCCAGCTTGCAGATTAGCAGAGTAAGAGGCGGTGACTAGGAAGTCAAGAAAAACTGCAAGTTTGCTAAAGTCACATAAGAATTCCAATTTGCGTAGCAACAGCGAGCAGACCTTTTAAGGATATCAACATACCTAAAAGAGCAATAAAAAGAGCAAGAGTTCATTGGCACTCAGTTCAAGTGCTGGGCTTAGGTACTTTCAAACAGGTGCCATTTAAGAAGTTAAACACAAGTTGTTTGGTGCTAGGATCATTTTCAGCATATTTAGTATTATTAGTTGAATATTTATTCATACATGTATGTAAAGATCGATTTATATCACTAAATGAATTGTATATTTCATTATTATATTATTTTCATCCATATTGAAGGTAATACTGTATCTAATGTGCCATCTTTCAGTTAAACTGTTTCTTATTGCTTACTGTTTTGCTTACATTAATATTTAAGGAACAGTGATAAGCTAGGATTAAACCATCTCATATATTTAGAATTATGTTTATTATTTTTTTGTAGACCACACTGACATGTTAAGTCAAAGGAAAGGAATTAATAAATATTTTGGATATCTTAATTCACTTCCTAGTGGATGCCCATGGTGGTTTGTAAATTTATTTGAACCATTTTTTCACAACACTAAATGTTTTAACCACCAGTGTATTAAAAATGTTATTTTAGTAGCCACATTAGTCGTATACAGAACTAGGTTAAATTATTTTTTTTTATTTTTTTAATTTTCATTTTATTTTGTGATGTCAGTTTGTACAGCACTGTGTGTCATTGTCCTGTATGTGAAACTTGCATATATTTGATCAACACAAGCACTCCAAAGTGCAAACCTGTGGCAGTGAATTGTGGTGAAGTTTTGTTTGCTCTTATATCTGTTGTCTTTGCGCTTTCTGGCAAATTTCTTGCAAATCGAAAATACTGTGGGCACAGTGTTTGTACTGTAAACGTGCATTGTCCCATCCTCTGGTAAATTTGTTCTGGCACTGACCCTGGCGACTGTGAATGAAAAAGACTAGTAAAAGAGGCCAGCAAGAGACCTCTAAGGGCTCATTTATACTTCATGCTCAGAACGCGTACGCGCTCGCATCATGGCCGCCACGCGTTCTGAACATTCATTTGATGCGTCCTCTGAGCAGGTCCTCAGAAATTAACGCGACGCGTGCGCGAGTTGCAGTACCAGCAAAACGTC
Source organism: Erpetoichthys calabaricus (assembly GCF_900747795.2). Classification (NCBI taxonomy): domain Eukaryota; kingdom Metazoa; phylum Chordata; class Cladistia; order Polypteriformes; family Polypteridae; genus Erpetoichthys; species Erpetoichthys calabaricus. Next base: position 162,776,947 of record NC_041397.2, on the reverse strand, counting down.
GGGGGGCGCAGTGTGCTAAAAGTTGGAATGTGACGTCAGGGTCTCTGTTTACTATCTACATGTGACAGAAAGCTGCTTTGCGGATCCTATGAGATCGGTGTGCACGCTTCGATATTTGATAAATGGTTTGATGTGATGAAGCAAAATGCCGACATACAGATGTATTCGTGGTGCTTTTATACTCAAGCGTCGCATATTCCCGATCGTAATGACACGATACGTTTTAAAATTCTCACATACTGTGCTCTTATTTTTTCTAGGGCTTCCTCTGCTCCTGACAGCAGCGAATCGCCAGCAATAGATAGTCACTCCGCGCACATTAAATGTATGATATTCCAACTCTCTGCACATTTAGAATCCTTAGATTTATACTTGATATCACTTTCGTGATGAAAAGCATTAAAGTATGTATATTATATTTTACAGATAAATCGGTAATTTCGTTTAAATAATGAATAATGTTAATAGGACGGAGTGGCGGCTCTGAAGCTAGGGATCTGCACTGGCAATCGGAAGGTTGCCGGTTTGAATCCTGTAAATGCCAAAAGGGACTCTGCTCTGTTGGGCCCTTCAGCAAGGCCCTTAACCTGCAATTGCTGAGCGCTTTAAGTAGTGAGAAAAGCGCTATATAAATGCAAAGAATTATTTTTTATTATAATTACACACATGGGGTGACACAGTGGCAGAGCGTTAGCGCTGCTGTCTTGCAGGGAGTCACGTCGCTGGTATTCCCTGCCTGGAGTTTACACGTTTTCCTGCTGGGTTTCCTAAGTGTGCTCCAGTTTCCTTCCAAAGATATGCAGATTTGGGGATTTGTTGCCGCTAAAATGATGCTAGTGTATGTGTGTGCTTGTATTCATCTTGAGATGTGCCGAGGCATTGTCCAGGGATTATTTCTCACTCGTGCCCAATGCTTGCTGGAATGGACACATCCCTGGATTTAATCAATAAACATCCTTTTCAGAGATTTTGCGGTAAGGTGTCATCGGAATTTAATGGATGTTCTAGGCAATTCACAACACAGAGAAGCGGAACATGTTCTCACCGTGATAATATCTCGCACTGCCACCTGGCGGATTCCTCCAGATTTACGTAAAGTACGTGCGCAAGTATAAACACTTCAACGCTTGCATAGCAGGAGCGTCCGCTGCAGCATGCGTCGCGTCGCATGAAGTATAACTCCGGCCTTAGAACTCTGAAGCTTCAGTGGCTGAGATTAGAGAGATGGTGCACATAATGCCTGTTGACTGGGTGCTTCATCTGGGTGCAGCTGTATTGGAGGGTAGCCCACTGCTTAAAAAAAGCACAGCATCTCATACAGTTTTATAGTTTGCCAGAAGGCAAATGAGAGACTCTGAAATCCACTAGAAGAATATTCTATGTTCTGATGAGACCAATACTGAGCTTTTTGCTCATCATTTTGCTCATTTTCAAACACTGCACATTATGAAAAATACACCATCTCCACCATGCGGTAGACATACTTCTCTGCAGTATGCTCTGGAAGGCCTGTGATGGTGGAAGGTAAAATAGAGGCAGCAAAATAGGGGGAAAGCATGGAGGAAAACCTGCAGCTTGTGAGATGATTTGTTTTTCAGCAAGACAGTGACCCCAAGCATAAAGTCAAAGATACACAGGAAAGGATTAAGAACAATAATATTAAGGCCCCGAAGTGGACAAGATACAGTCCAGGTCTCAGTCCAATTGAGAATTTGTGGCTGTACTTGAAAAAGATGCTTCACTCATGCAACCTGACAGAGTTAAGAAGAATGGGGAAAAATTGCAGGTGTCCAGATGTACAAAGCTGATAGAGACATGTGCACAGAGACTGAAACCTCCCATGGTTTTCAAAGGTACATCTGCTAAATACAGGCTTGAAGGGGCTGAATGCTTATACAATCAATTATTTTGTGTTTTATATTTTAATTAATTTAAACCACTTTGCAGAGATCAGCTTTCACTTTGACATTAAAGAGTCTTTTCTGTTATTCAATATCAAAAATGCCAAAATAATCCATGGTGATTCAATGTTGTATAAAAATAAAATGTAAAAATTTATAAGAGGGTGAATAATTTTTATGGACACTGTACATCTTTAACTGTTGCTGAAAGTTATCAAATGAGAGAAAGGTCAATTACAGTGATGTGCATATCAAATCTGGGTTCTGTCGAAGCAGCATTTTGTCAGCTTTGCCCTAACTACAGCAACATTATCAAAACTGATCTTTTATTGAAAAGAGCATTCCAAAGGCCTGTACAATTTGAATTTGATTTTTGTAAAGTAATCTTTAAAGTAAATAATACCTGGAGCAACGACATGTAAAAAAATGCAGATGTTAGGAAATTATCAACATTCAAAATAACAGTAAGGTTATCCATGTTTTCATTTAAAAACTACATTTATCAACATAAACAATCTCTATCCATACTAGCATTTTCATATTGTTTACAAAAGTACCTCTGTCCACACTGAAACACATATGACTAAGATGTTTGATTACACTGGGTATGCATGCATGTAAGCAAAAGTTTGATATGTCACTGTGCTCTGTGCAAATCTACAGTATCTTATAAAATCTGCTTTTTTTCTGCTCACATGCACAGCTGACACATAGCCAGATTAAGCACAGAGGTTCACCTCATAGAACTGCTAGGCAAGCAGTATGACATAAGACAGATTGGAACAAATGGAAAATGTGCAGTCAGACTGAGAGATGCTGTGTACTATTTCTATATTTCTATCAGTTTAAGTCAGCATTGCCTTGTTTGGAAGTACATGTTCGCCTAAGGGAGGACCTGCATGTGAAGAAAGAGTATAAAGCCTTGGAACATTGCTTGGCACACCATTGAAGCCAACGAATGGATGGGAGATAACGTCATCCAGTCCTGAAAATGCCTTCCACTGAACCAACGAGATCGACAGACTCTATACATCAGGCCCCCACTCCCAGACTGGGTTTTGTCATTGGGTTCCTTCATCTGTTATGCAGCGTAAGCTGACATTAAACAAAGCTAAGTTATTTCTCCTGTGTAATTTCTTACCACCGTATCATTAGGGAGGGGTAACACCTTTTATGTTATATACCGCTCCCTGCTGGACACACTGCATCAGAGGAAATGTCCTTGAAGGGGTGGTAACACTGCCAGCCACAGAATTTATCACAAAACTGGAGCAACTGGTAAATTATTTACATATGTATGCAGCATTCAAACTGTACAAAATGCAATTTAGATGCATACAGTTAAGCGACACAGCAAGCTCCATGGAAAGCAACTCTGTAATGTCCCCTGTGTTGGAATATGGTTTTGTTATTTGAAAGGTGACTGATCAGGAAATGAGACTGTGTAATGAGTGGGATCCAGTCAGGTTAAAAACACTGGGGTAAGTATAGATGAAAGGTGAAAAGGGAAACTAATGTGTGCATGTTTAAACACAAATGTAGTAGTGTGGATGAACCCTAAATGAGAGACGACAGAAGAAAAAACTCCACTCTCATGTAAATTTAAGCAAAATCAGATTTGGGGCCAGTGATCACTCAGAGAAAAGTGGTAATGATAGGCCTGTTCCAACAATATCAGCGTAAAGACTCCAGGTTAAATACAGGTGCAGCATTTAATCTGCTATGACACTAGTGATCACATCAGCAGGGAGACAGTAACGCAAGCACCAGAAAAATTAGCCACCAAATGATAGAAATGGTGCAGAATTTGAAAAAGTTATTGTGTAAAATATGATAGATTAATGAAAACTCAACAAAAAGCAACACCAGAAACTCAAGAAGATTTAATCTAAGGTAAAATAATGGACTTTCTCTGTGAAATGCTGAGACTAGCGGTGTTTCCCTGCACATTAATTACCAGATCACTAAAAAGTAGATGAGAGCTAAAGGTACAACCAATAATGGTAATTTTGTTACTGTTAGAAATTAGTTCTGTTGTGTGTAAATATTAAGTTAGAAATGGCAAATATGAGCAAAGTCAATGATATATAGATTAGATTAAAGCACTGCATACATTAAATAATATATTCATTCATACAATGTACTTAATCCAGTTAAGGTCATAAGAGTTGATCCTTGAAGTAGAGGGCAGGAATCAGCTGTTGAGTTCAAACAGGATAAGGTGTGTCCCATTGGATAAATATAAAATAATAAGGGGCAGAGATCAACGCAGGCCTTATTTTTAGTTAATTCCAGAAGAATAGCCAAGGATACTGTATTAGCTAAAGTCAGAACACAATTCATGTGCTAAACAAGTCTGAAAGGCAGAAAGTCATAGAACAAATCTAAGTGAAAAGCTAAACTGATTTGTTGTTTGAGGAAGTCTTTTACAAATGCTTCTATAAGTTTACACAATGCTCAGACACTGTTCAATGTGAATGACAATCTTATATAACATGGACTTATTATTGATTGGATGATCGATTTAAACTACTTACAAGTCTACTGTCTGTGCTGCTATAGTCAAATGCACACACAATGTAACAGCAGAAATGAGATGAAAATCGTTAAGGAACTGAACTTTTAATGTTTGGAATTATTCAGGTTTTGCACTGTTAAAATAATTAATTTCGACTTATAAATCGAGCAAACCATTTTTTAAGATAGTATAAGTTATACATAATTTGTCCCAGACAGTGATGTTACATTGTTCCACATTGCCCTTGATTTAATAATTTAAACTAGCCAGTCATACAAATGGTTTTAGTTTTGTGCACAATTTACTGGCAAGGGATACTGAAAATTTATTTTCTCTCTGATTCCTTGTGCATCTTAAGATTGTGTTCTTCTAGATCATTCTGGACCTGAGCCTCTACAATAGACAAACTATCTGAATTGCCTGTGACCACTAGGGGGTATCACCAAGCCACAAATATCAGACACAGCTTGAAAAACAGTTTTGAGTTGAAATAAAGGTATTTATCACACACAAACATGTTCACAGGCTTCAAAATCATTCCAACTATGTACCATTAAGTAGAATGCCCCTTCTCTATCTCCTTTGAGTTCTCTGTTGCTAGTGTTGCCCACTACTTTCTAAAACTGACTCGCCTGGATGAGACAGAGCAGTTCCTTTTGTGGACGACCTGGGAGTATTTTTGGTGCCATGGTATTGCATGCCAGAAGCACTTCTGGGCTACACGGAAGCTGCACAAAGCAAGAAAGTTTTTTTTCCACAAGTCCTCCTGCTGGCACCCAAAGACCCTGACAGGGTCACCCTTCCCAACTACAGTTCCCAGGCAACCACGCTGGTGTCTAAGTTGAGAGCAAGCCAGAGGAAAACTACCTTCTCTTGCGCTGGGGGATGAATTGTTCCCAATATCCTGCCTCCCCAGTCCATTCATTATTCATTTATCTTGACTCATCCTGGGTCATCCTGGCTGGGTTGCGCCTTTACTCCTGTGGTCCTTCCATTATGGGTGTCTGGCTGGGTAAGGATTCATCCTCAATCACAGTTGGGGTGCCAGTCCATTCTTGACAGCACTAACAGCCATTATCTTCAACTTTAAAATATATTAGATTAGATTCAACTTTATTGTCATTGTACAATGAAATGTAGTTTAGTAGGCCTATCTAACCAGAAAGTGCAAATAGTAGACAGCGGGTCCAAATAGCATATTAAAGTGCAAAAAGAAAGTAAGGCACAATAAGGCAGCATACAAATAAGACCGGAGTGTCAGTGAGCCTAAAACCCCAAACATGAACACACACTGAGTCTCGGGTTTAATAGTTTAATAGATGGTTTAATATCCAAATTGCCTCCAAAAGTAACACAAGCACAAACACTGGTTTTCCTTTTCTCTCTTTCACCTCGTCTTACCACTGCACTGCCCTTCTCCTGTCTAGTGTTGCCTTCCTTCCTCTAAGCTCTGACTTGCCCAAGTGAGGGAGTGCATTCCCTTTTATTGAGGACCTGAGAGTACTTCCAGTGCCAATGCTACTGCCCGATGGAAGTACTTGGGGTCATACGGAAGCCCCACTTATTAGGGAGCGCATTTCCCTGCAGTGCCCCCTTGCGGCACCCATGGACACCAGCAAAGCTGCGTTGCCAGACTACACTTCCCAGCATGCCCAACTGGTTCTGTACTGGGTACCGATATCCAGGGCTCTTTGCCATCTAGCATCCTGGAGGAATAAAGAGTCCCCAGCGACATCTTCTTTCAGTGGGCTGTCCATCCGTCCACTCTGGCCATCACTTCCAGGTCTGGAACCCTTTTCAGCCCATGTGACATCTAACATCTACTGACTATATATTTAGATAGATAGATAGATAGATAGATAGATAGATAGATAGATAGATAGATAGATAGATAGATAGATAGATAGATAATAATACATTTATTTATATAGCGCCTTTCCCATGCTCAAGGCACTTACAGAATAAATAAAGAACGGCAGAATATACAGTATATAGCATTGTACAAACCAGATAAATAAACAAAGAAGATTAAGACAGTAAATTCTGAAAAAAAAAAAAAACAGACAACATAATTGATGGTCTCGCACACACATACAGGTTACATGAGCATCTTGACAGAGAAGTAAACTGAGAGAAAGGTAATAAAGTCAAGTAGAGCTAAAAGCCTTCCTGAACAGATGAGTTTTGAGTTGTTTTTTAAAAGAATTCATGGAGTCAGCTGACCTGATTAATTTTGGTAGGTCATTCCAGAGTCTGGGCGCTATACAGCTGAAGGCCCTGTCACCCATGGAGTGTAGATTAGTGACGGGCACAACAAGATTACCAGAATCAGAGGACCTTAGTGGGCGGGCAGGCACATAGTGATGGAGAAGGTCACTGATGTAGTTTGGCGCGAGGTTATTTAAAGCTTTGTAGGTTATTAGTAGGATTTTATATTCGATTCTGTAGGACACAGGGAGCCAGTGAAGGCGGAGCAGGATGGGTGTGATGTGCTCGCTGCTGCTGGCTCGAGTAAGGACTCTTGCAGCTGAGTTTTGAATAAGCTGGAGCTGTGATATAAGATTAGAAGGGGCACCTGCCAGTAGGGAATTACAATAATCGATGCGGGATGTGATAAAAGCATGGACAAGTTTCTCAGCATTAGAGAAGGAGAGGAAGGAGCGAACACGGGATATGTTACGGAGGTGAAAGTAAGAAAGTTTCTTAATGTGATTTATGTGGGCGGAATAAGTGAGGGAGGAGTCAAAAATGACACCAAGATTTTTTTACAGTAGAGGCAGGTCTGATGAGATCACTGCCAAGATGGACTGGGAAGGAGCTCATTTTATTAAGTTGCATTTTAGTCCCAATTTGCAGGAGTTCAGTTTTATTGTAATTTAATTTTAAAGAGTTCTGCTCCATCCAGGTTTTAATTTCACTAAGGCAGGTTGTGAGCTGAGAAAGCTCTGATGAAGTTCCACTTTTAACATTGAAGTAGAGCTGAGTATCATCTGCATAAAAATGATAACCCAATCCATAACTACGGATAATATGGCCAAGGGGAAGCATATAAATACAGAAAAGCAGAGGACCGAGGACAGAGCCCTGAGGGACTCCTTGTGTGACTGGCGCTGAGCTGGATCTACTGTTGCCAAGACTAACAAACTCTTGCCTATCAGTCAGATAGGACTTGAACCACTGGAGGGCAGTGCCAGAGATACCCAGCATGTTCTCCATTCTGAACAGTAGGATGTCATGTCTGACAGTGTCAAATGCTGCACTGAGGTCTAACAGAATTAATATGCTGGTTTGTCCAGAGTCTGCTGCCATAAGCAAATCATTGGTTACCCGTAGCAGAGCAGTTTCACAGCTGTGCCGCGCCCTGAAACCAGACTGAAAGGGTTCCATCAAATTATTAGAGGTTAGGTAATTGGTGAGTTGGGAAGCTACAACACGCTCAAGAACTTTTGACAGGAAAGGTAAGTGGGAAATAGGCCGGAAATTGTTAAGATTGTCAGCATCAAGGCCAGACTTTTTTAACGTTGGGGTTTACAGAAGCAATTTTAAAAGTGAGCGGCACAGAGCCAGTGTCAAGGGATGAGTTTATTATTGTTGTAACAGTCGGGATTATGGCATGAAGGCAGGATTTAAGTAGTGTGGTGGGGATGGGGTCCAGTACACAAGTAGTCGGCCTCATCTTATAAAGCAGGTCATTAACAAACGCAGATGTGACTGGTGAGAACTTAGAGAAGGAGCTGGATGGAGTGGGAAAACAGGGAGAGATATAAACAGATGATGTATTTATGTTGGTTGAATTATTTAGATCTTTAATTTTGTTACGGAAAAAGTGGAGGAATTCCTCACAGACTTCAGTAGAAAAGGTAGTTGGACCAGATGCGGGTTCGAGTAGTTTATTAACTACAGAGAACAAAACCCTTGGGTTATCATGGCTACTTTCTATTATTCTGCCATAATGGGTGTTCTTGGCAGAAGTTAGTGCTTCTCTGTAAGCTCTTTGGTGGTCAGAGAAAGCCTGGATGTGCACGGTGAGGCCAGTCTTACGTGACATTCTCTCAAGGTGTCGGCCAGCTGCTTTCATAGATCGCAATTCTGAGTTATACCAAGGAGCTGAACGTTTAAAGGAAACCTCCTTATGTTTTAAAGGAGCTGTTTTATCTAATGCTGAGTGAAGGGCTGTGTTATAGTGGTGAACAAAACTATCTAGTGTTGATGGAATAGGTGCAGACAGTAAAAGATCAGAAATGGATCCAGAAAGGATAGAGGGACAGATATTTTTAAGGTTTCTGTAAGAAATTTGTCGTTTACAGGTAAGAGGTGGGAGAGGTAATGAGACAGTGAAAAATACTGCTTTATGGTCAGAGAGTCCCAAATCAGTGCTGTAAATGTTGGCAACAGATAGTCCAGAAGTGCAGATCAGGTCCAATATATGACCGCCACAATGGGTTGGAAAATCAACATGTTGTGTCAAGTCAAAACAGTCCAGTAAGGACAGGAATTCATTTCTCAGTTTAGATGTGGGGGTGTCAATATGGATGTTGAAATCACCAAGAAGGATAATTCTCTGAGAGTAAGAGCTTAGGTGGGTCAAAAGTTCAATCAGATCTGATAAGAAGGATGCATTGTATTTTGGGGGACAATAAAGAACAATGAGTGAGACAGGACCTGATTCCGTTGTTAGTTTAAGAGCCAGGCACTCAAAAGATAGATAGATAGATAGATAGATAGATAGATAGATAGATAGATAGATAGATAGATAGATAGATAGATAGATAGATAGATAGATAGATAGATAGATAGATAGATAGATAGATAGATAGATAGATAGATAGATAGATAGATAGATAGATAGATACTTTATTAATCCCAAGGGGAAATTCACATACTCCAGTAGCAGCATACTGATAAAAATAACAGACAATAACTTTGTATAATGTTAATGTTTACCCCCCCCCCCCCCCCCCCCCCCCCCCCCCCGCCCCCCCCCCCCCCCATCCCAGGGTGGAATTGAAGAGTCATATAGTGTGGGGGAGGAACGATCTCCTCAGTCTTTCAGTGGTGCAGGACAGTGACAGCAGTCTGTCGCTGAAGCTGCTCCTCTGTCTGGAGATGATACTGTTAAGTGGATGCAGTGGATTCTCCATGATTGACAGGAGCCTGCACAGCGCCCGTCGCTCTACCATGGATGTCAAACTGTCCAGCTCCGTGCCTGCAATAGATACTTGAATTTACAGGTAATTGTATTTAAAAGGAAGAGTTAAAGGATAATGATGGAAACATTCTCACAAGTGAGGAGAGTGTGTTGAGCAGATGGAAAGAGTACTTTGGGAGGCTGATGAATGAAGAGAATGAGAGAGAAGGTGGGATATTTGGCGATAGTGAATCAGGAAGTGCAACGGATTAGCAAGGAGGAAGTAAGGACAGCTATGAACAGGATGAAGAATGTAAAGGCCATAGGTCCAGATGACATACAGTGGTGTGAAAAACTATTTGCCCCCTTCCTGATTTCTTATTCTTTTGCATGTTTGTCACACAAAATGTTTCTGATCATCAAACACATTTAACTATTAGTCAAATATAACACAAGTAAACACAAAATGCAGTTTTTAAAATGATGGTTTTTATTATTTAGGGAGAAAAAAAATCCAAAACCTACATGGCCCTGTGTGAAAAAGTAATTGCCCCCTTGTTAAAAAATAACCTAACAGTGGTGTATCACACCTGAGTTCAATTTCCGTAGCCACCCCCCAGGCCTGATTACCGCCACTCCTGTTTCAATCAAGAAATCACTTAAATAGGAGCTGCCTGACACAGAGAAGTAGACCAAAAGAACCTCAAAAGCTAGACATCATGCCAAGATCCAAAGAAATTCAGGAACAAATGAGAACAGAAGTAATGAGATCTATCAGTCTGGTAAAGGTTATAAAGCCATTTCTAAAGCTTTGGGACTCCAGGAACCACAGTGAGAGCCATTATCCACAAATGGCAAAAACATGGAACAGTGGTGAACCTTCCCAGGAGTGGCCGGCCCGACCAAAATTACCCCAAGAGCGCAGAGACGACTCATGCCGAGAGGTCACAAAAGACCCCAGGACAACGTCTAAAGAACTGCAGGCCTCACTTGCCTCAATTAAGGTCAGTGTTCACGACTCCACCATAAGAAAGAGACTGGGCAAAAACGGCCTGCATGGCAGATTTCCAAGACGCAAACCACTGTTAAGCAAAAAGAACATTAGGGCTCGTCTCAATTTTGCTAAGAAACATCTCAATGATTGCCAGACTTTTGGGAAAATACCTTGTGGACTGATGAGTCAAAAGTTTAACTTTTTGGAAGGCAAATGTCCCATTACATCTGGCGTAAAAGGAACACAGCATTTCAGAAAAAGAACATCATACCAACAGTAAAATATGGTGGTGGTAGTGTGAGGGTCTGGGGTTGTTTTGCTGCTTCAGGACCTGGAAGGCTTACTGTGATAGATGGAACCATGAATTCTACTGTCTACCAAAAATCCTGAAGGAGAATGTCTGGCCATCTGTTCGTCAACTCAAGCTGAAGCGATCTTGGGTGCTGCAACAGGACAATGACCCAAAACACACCAGCAAATCCACCTCTGAATGGCTGAAGAAAAACAAAATGAAGACTTTGGAGTGGCCTAGTCAAAGTCCTGACCTGAATCCAATTGAGATGCTATGGCATGACCTTAAAAAGGCGATTCATGCTAGAAAACCCTCAAATAAAGCTGAATTACAACAATTTTGCAAAGATGAGTGGGCCAAAATTCCTCCAGAGCGCTGTAAAAGACTCATTGCAAGTTATCGCAAACGCTTGATTGCAGTTATTGCTGCTAAGGGTGGCCCAACCAGTTATTAGGTTCAGGCGGGCAATTACTTTTTCACACAGGGCCATGTAGGTTTGGATTTTTTTTTCTCCCTAAATAATAAAAAACCACCATTTACAAACTGCATTTTGTGTTTACTTGTGTTATATTTGACTAATGGTTAAATGTGTTTGATGATCAGAAACATTTTGTGTGACAAACATGCAAAAGAATAAGAAATCAGGAAGGGGGCAAATAGTTTTTCACACCACTGTACCTGTGGAAGCATGGAGATGTTTAGGAGAGATGGCAGTGGAGTTTTTAAACATATTTATTAATGGAATCTTGGAAAGTGAGAGGATGTCTGAGGAGCGAAGAAGAAGTGTGCTGGTACTGATTTTTAAGAATAAGGGGGATGTGCAGAGCTGTAGTAACTACAGAGGGATAACATTGATGAGCCACAGCATGAAGTTATGGGAAATAGTAGTGGAAACTAGGTTAAGAAGTGAAGTGATGATTAGTGAGCAGCAGTATTGTTTCATGCCAGGAAAGAGCACCACAGATGCAATGTTTGCTCTGAGGGTGTTGATGGAGAAGTATAGAGAAGGCCAGAAGGAGTTGCATTGCTTTTTTGTGGGCCTGCAGGGTGCCTCAAGAGGAGTTGTGGTATTGTATGAGGAAGTCGGGAGAGGCAGAGAAGTATGTAAGAGTTATACATGATATGTACATGGGAAGTGTGACTGTGGTAAAGTCTGCGGTAGGAGTGATGGATGCATTCAACGTGAAGGTGGGATTACATCAGGGATCGGATCTGAGCCCTTTCTTATTTGAAACGGTAATGGACAGATTGACAGACGAGATTAGACAGGAGTCCCCGTGGACTATGATGTTTGGTGATGACACTGTGATCTGTAGCAAGAGTAGGGAGCAGATCGAGGAGCCTCAAGAGAGGTAGAGATATGCTCTTGAGAGGAGAGGAATGAAGGTCAGTAGGACCAAGAGAAAATACATGTATGTATATCAGAGGGAGGTCAGTGGAATGGTGAGGATGCAGGGAGTAGAGTTGGCAAAGGTGGATGAATTTAAATACTTGTGATGAACAGTACAGAGTAACAAGGATTGTGGAAGAGAGGTGAAAAAGAGGGTGCAGGCAGAGTGGAACGGGTGGAGAAGAGTGTCAGGAGTAATTTGTGACAGATTGGTGTCAATAAGAGTGAAAGGGAAGTTCTACAGGACAGTAGTGAGACCAGCTATGTTATATGAGTTGGAGACGGTGGCACTGACCAAAAAACAGAAAACAGAGTTCGACGTGGCAGAGTTAAATGGGTTAAGATTTGCATTGGGTGTGACGAGGATAGACAGGATTAGAAATGAGTACATTAGAGGGTCAGTTCAGGTTGGACGGTTTGAAGACAAAGTCAGAGAGGTGAGATTGCTTTTTTTGAACATTTGCAGGGAGAGATGCTGGGTATTTTGGATAAAGGATGCTAAGGATATAGCTGCCAGGCAAGAGGAAAAGAAGAAAGTCTAAGAAAAGATTTATGGATGTGATGAGAGAGGACATACAGGTGATGTGTGTAACAGAGTAAGATGTAGAGGAAATTTAAATATAGAAAAAGATGATCCACTATGGAAACCCCTAATGAGTGCAGCTGAAAGAAGAAGTATTTAAAAGGAAGTGTATATAGATGTGAATACTGATCAATACTATGGATACATGGTATGAAAAAATATAGATATATGAAATATTTTTATATACAGAATAGATATATGTAAACAGGTGAAAATATACATAGAGTACAGTCAGAAGTTACTGATATTTAGAAAGGTCAGCTATTGAGTGGTAAGGGTTGAGAGTTCAGAATGGTGATGGTGTTGTGAAAGAAATTGTTCCTGAGCCTGCTGGTGTGGGACCAAAGGCTCCTGATGTGCCTTCCTGATAGGAGGAGGGTAAACAGCCCATGATTGGGTATGAGGCATCCTTGATGATGCCGCAAGCCCGTTGCAAACATTGTTTATGCTGCAGGGCAGCAATAGTTGGCAGCAGGATGCCAATGATGCCCTAGGCAGTTTTCACCATCCGTTGCAGGGCCTTCCTGTCAGCTACAGAGCAGTTGCCATACTACACCGTAATACAGTTTGTCAATATGTTATCAACAGTGCAGAGGTAAAAGTTCAACAGAATCTGAGGAGACAGGCAGGCTTTAGCCTCCTCAGAAAGTAAAGTCGCTGTTGCACTTTTTTAACAAGACTAGAAGTGTTTATTGTTCAAGAAAGGTCCTCGGAGATGTGGATGCCCAGGAATTTGAAGGTGGAAACACACTGCATCTCAGCCCCATTTATATGGATGTGAGCATGTCTGGTTCCTTTAGTTTTAATGGTGTTGAGGGTGAGGTTATTGTCAGCACACTATGTTGCCAGACGCTGAACCTCCTATCTGTAGGCTGACTCATTATCACTCATCAGTCCTATTACTGTAGTGTTGCCTGCAAACTTTATGATGGAGCTGGGGCTATATAAAGGGACGCAGTCATTGGAGGAAGAGGGAGTAGAGGAGTGGGCTGAGTACACAGCCCTTTGGGGCACCAATATTCAGGATCAGGGTAGAGGATGTCTGATCATTTATCCTGACAGACTGGAGTCTGTTTGTCAGAAAGTCCAGTGTTGGTCTTTGCTGAGTTTAGTTACCAGAATGGAGAGGATGGTGGTATTAAATGCGTAGTTAAAATTAACAAATAACACCCTGACATAGGAGTTGTTATTATCCAGGCGTGTCAGGGTCAGAGGGGGGTAGAGCAGCCAAAAATTGTACTCAAGTAAGGGTAGCGTTACTTCAAAATAAGAAAAAAGTAGTCATCTAAAAAATTACTCAAGTAAGAGTAAAAAAGTATTTGGTGAAAAGACTACTCAAGTACTGAGTAATTGTTTGATCATAATAAATGATTTATTTTTTTAGAAATGTTGTAATAATGTGCAAATTGTGTTATTTACAAATAATAAAATAAAAATTGAGTAAAAATAAATAACATCTTTACAAAATAAAGATGCACAAATAACACAAAGTTCCAAATCTCAGTTTTTCACAACAAAGCTTTTGAAGCCTATACCTACAGTAGGTAACATGTATGTTTGAACAGTGCAAACTACTTACAGTGACAAGATATACTGTACACTGACAGTATAATGCTGCATAATGCTGCATATTCACTTGCCCTTCAAATAGCACAGTTGCTAGAAAATAACATTAGAATAAGACAGCTTGTGCACGTACAAGAAGTCTCACTTTACCTTGACTGTCTGTGTCTGTGCATATTTGGTTAAAACGTGCTTGTTCTTCACTCAGTGAAGTGATGGATAAGCTTCAGCACGAATTACTCTCATTTTTCATGTACAAGTGGAACCTTGGATTGCAAGTAACTTGGTTTGCAAGACGAGCTAAAATTGTTAATAAATTTTGACTTGATAAACAAGCGAGGTCTTGCAATACGAGTAGTCCGATTTATACTTTGTCTGCCGAGCGTCACGTGATCACAGCTGAGCTGATGGTTCTTCTCTCTCTCGCTGGGGGATTGTGGGCAATCGTCATTTGGCGTGCCTCACTCATATAGTCAACATCCGTACGAGCATATACTGTTTACTACAGCATTGTAGGGCGCTGTTGCCCCGTGAAACCCAACAGACAGATGCAGACTCTGGTTTAAAAGCACCCAGAAGTATTTATATTTTCTTTAATCTTAATTTCCCAGCTGCGCCGAGGGTACTGCCCTGACAAGAAGGGCCAGCGGGAACTTTAAAAGGGAGCTGGTTAAGCAGCAAGGGTCCCCCTGTTGTTTTGTGTGTGTTTCCGCCCATCTGTCTCGTCTCCAATACCTTCTGTGAAATATCGGTTCTATCCTGGATCATCAAACCTGTAAAGATGTATGGACTGTCTTGTGCATGCCTGTTGTGTGAGTAGTGTTAGACTGGTCATTATGCTTCATCAGAGGAAGCGCTCCCCAAATCTCATCACCCCTAAATACACCATGACTACCGGCAGGATTGTTTATTACATTACTTACCGAAAGCTGTTCCCTGGATCGTCTTCTTTTCCTCCATTCCACTTCATCCGTTACCACTGCATTTGAACTGTGCTAAGGACTTTGTCATGAGTGTGTATTGTTAGGTGTTTATTGTGGTGTTTTAATATTCATTATCATTGTAGGGAAGGGGAGGGCTACCTGCTTATTAGTTGTTTACATTTCCTTCTCATTTAATATATTGCTGTTACAGTCATGGCCGAAATTATCGGCACCCCTGGAATTTTCCCAGAAAATGCACCATTTCTCCCAGAAAATTGTTGTTGCAATTACAAATGTTTTGGTATACACATGTTCATTTCCTTTATGTGCATTGGAACAACACAAAAAAACCAGAAAAAAAGCCAAATCTGACATAATTTCACACAACTCAAAAAACCGGGCTGGACAAAATTATTGGCACCCTCAACTTAATATTTGGTTGCACGCCCTTTGGAAAAAATAACTGAAATCAAGCGCTTACTATAACCATCAACAAGCTTGTTACACCTCTCAACTGGAATTTCCGACCACTCTTCTTTTGCAAACTGCTCAAGGTTTCTCAGATTTGAAGGGCGCCTTCTCCCAACAGCAATTTTGAGATCTCTCCATAAGTATCCAATCGGATTTAGATCCGGACTCATTGCTGGCCACTTCAGAACTCTCCAGTGCTTTGTCTTCAACCGTTTCTGGGTGCTTTTAGAGGTATGTTTGGGGTCATTGTCGTGCTGGAACACCCATGACCTCTGACGCAGACCCAGCTTTCTGACACTGGGCCTTACATTGTGCCCCAATATCTTTTGGTAGTCTTCAGATTTCATGATGCCTTGCACACAGTCAAGGCACCCAGTGCCAGAGGTACTGTAGCTAAACATCCCCAAAACATCTTAGAACCTCCACCATGTTTGTCTGTAGGTACTGTGTTCTTTTCTTCGTAGGCCTCATTCCATTTTCTGTAAACAGTAGAATGATGAGCTTTACCAAAAAGCTCTACCTTGGTCTCATCTGTCCACAAGATGTTCGCCCAGAAGGATTTTGGCTTCCTCAAGTGCATTTTGGCAAACTCCAGTCTGGCTTTTTTATGTTTCTGTGTCAGCAGTGGGGTCCTCCTTGCTCTCCTGCCATAGTGTTTCATTTCATTCAGATGTCGACGGATAGATCGAGCACTGGCTCATGTCTGTCCAGTGCACCCTGAGTCTGCAGAACAGCTTGAATATGTTTTGAAGTTGATTGGGGCTGTTTATCCACCATTCAGACTATTCTTTGTTGCAGTCTTTTATCAATTTTTCTCTTCCGTCCACGTCCAGGGAGATTAGCTACAGTGCCATGTGTTGTGAACGTCTTGATTAAGTTGCGCACAGTGGACAAAGGAACATGAAGATCTCTGGAGATGGACTTGTAGCCTTGAGATTGTTGATATTTTTCCACAATTTTTGTTCTCAAGTCCTCAGACAATTCTCTGCTCTTCTTTCTGTTCTCCATGCTTAGTGTGGCACACTCAGACACACAACAGAAAGGTTGAGTCAACTTTTCTCCATTTTAACTGGCTTAAGGTGTGATTGCTATA
This sequence comes from Erpetoichthys calabaricus, assembly GCF_900747795.2. Taxonomy (NCBI): domain Eukaryota; kingdom Metazoa; phylum Chordata; class Cladistia; order Polypteriformes; family Polypteridae; genus Erpetoichthys; species Erpetoichthys calabaricus. The sequence continues at coordinate 162,760,091 of NC_041397.2, read as the reverse complement.
CAGGTGCAGGTCATAAAATTAGAATATCAGGACAAAGTTGATTTATTTCAGTAATTCCATTCAAAAAGTGAAACTTGTATATTAGATTCATTCATTACACACAGACTGATGTATTTCAAATGTTTATTTTCTTTTAATGTTGATGATTATAACTGACAACTAATGAAAGTCCCAAATTCAGTATCTCGGAAAATTAGAATATCAATTAAGACCAATGCAAAAAAAGGATTTTTAGAAATGTTGGCCAACTGAAAGGTATGAACATGAAAAGTATGAGCATGTACAGCACTCAATATTTAGTTGGGGCTCCTTTGCCTGGATTACTGCAGCAATGCGGCGTGGCATGGAGTCAATCAGTCTGTGGCACTGCTCAGGTGTTATGAGAGCCCATGTTGCTCTGATAGTGGCCTTCAGCTCTTCTGAATTGTTGGGTCTGGCGTATTGCATCCTCCTCTTCACAATACCCCATAGATTTTCTATGGGGTTAAGGTCAGGCGAGTTTGCTGGCCAATCAAGAACAGGGATACCATGGTCCTTAAACCAGGTACTGGTAGCTTTGGCACTGTGTGCAGGTGCCAGGTCCTGTTGGAAAATGAAATCTGCATCTCCATAAAGTTCGTCAGCAGCAGGAAGCATGAAGTGCTCTAAAACTTCCTGGTAGATGGCTGCGTTGACCTTGGACCTCAGAGAACACAATGGACCAACACCAGCAGATGACATGGCACCCCAAACCATCACTGACTGTGGAAACTTTACACTGGACCTCACGCAACATGGATTCTGTGCCTCTCCTCTCTTCCTCCAGACTCTGGGACCTTGACTTCCAAAGGAAATGCAAAATTTACTTTCATCAGAGAACATAACTTTGGACCACTCAGCAGCAGTCCAGTCCTTTTTGTCTTTAGCCCAGGCGAGACGCTTCTGACGCTGTCTCTTGTTCAAGAGTGGCTTGACACAAGGAATGCGACAGCTGAAACCCATGTCTTGCATACGTCTGTGCGTGGTGGTTCTTGAAGCACTGACTCCAGCTGCAGTCCACTCTTTGTGAATCTCCCCCACATTTTTGAATGGGTTTTGTTTCACAATCCTCTCCAGGGTGCGGTTATCCCTATTGCTTGTACACTTTTTTCTACCACATCTTGTCCTTCCCTTCGCCTCTCTATTAATGTGCTTGGACACAGAGCTCTGTGAACAGCCAGCCTCTTTAGCAATGACCTTTTCTGTCTTGCCCTCCTTGTGCAAGGTGTCAATGGTCGTCTTTTGGACAACTGTCAAGTCAAGTTTGCAGGTGTTTTGAGTTAATTAGCTGATTAGAGTGTGGCACCAGGTGTCTTCAATATTGAACCTTTTCACAATATTCTAATTTTCCGAGATACTGAATTTGGGACTTTCATTAGTTGTCAGTTATAATCATCAACATTAAAAGAAATAAACATTTGAAATACATCAGTCTGTGTGTAATGAATGAATGAATCTAATATACAACTTTCACTTTTTGAATGGAATTACTGAAATAAATCAACTTTGTCATGATAGTCTAATTTTATGACCAGCACCTGTATTGCCAGCACCTGTTTCTTGCCACAGGTGAGTTCAAACGAGTATCATATGCTTTAAATAAAATGATTTACCCACAATTTTGAAAAGGTGCCAATAATTTTGTCCGGCCCATTTTTGGAGTTCTGTGTGACATGATGTCAGATTTGGCTTTTTTTCTCTGTTTTTTGTGTTGTTCCAATGCACATAAAGGAAATAAACGTGTATACCAAAACATTTGTAATTGCAACAATTTTCTGGGAGAAATGGTGCATTTTCTGGGAAAATTCTAGGGGTGCCGATAATTTCGGCCATGACTGTATTTATTTATTTATTTTGATTTTCTGTATTTCATGTCTCTGTGTATGAGTAGTGTGAATTGGGCCAAGGCTGGGTGCATTCCTACCAAAAAAATACACAAATCACTGTCCCTATGACGGTGTGAATCTGAGCGGCACCAGACTGCTACAACCTGTTCAGTGTGAAAACTAAACTGCTACCGTATATTGATGAAACTAAGGGAAACAAACCAAATGTAGCTTGAAAAAGTCAGCTTTAAGTACAATAACATCTTCACTGTGGAGATAATTGACTTGTTCCCATACAGAACAAGAAAAGGACCAACAGAGCGATCCATCTATTTTGTGTACCCCTCTTATCTGATTCAGGGTTAAGGGTAGGGACTGGCCTCCTTCCAATCCTCAGGATCATACCTTTGAAATTTATTTTTAAGGTACCCATGCAGCATTACATCATCACATGGTGATCCCCATCTCACGGACATGCTGAAGTTTGCTCTGACTGTCAGTGGTGGTTTCTCTTTTTCATCAAATTGCCTCTTTGTTCTACAGATTTTTCAGCTTTTCAAACCTCCACTTTTATGTTTCACTAACGTACTGGCTATCAATTTCTTACACAATACATACAAAGTTAGACATTAGCACCAAAGCACATAAAAATAACAATAACAGCTTGACTGTGGGGAGAACTGACTTGTTCCCATATAGAACAAGAAAAGCATCCATTGAGTGATCTATCTATTTTGTTATCTGATTTAGAGTTAAAGGTTAAGACTTCAGCACCAATGCAAACAGTATTTTATTTAGATACCTTCTACCATGAGCACCATTACAAAGCTAAAGAGAAAGAATTCAAAATGAAGTAAGCAAAAAAAACCATTAAAAACAAATTGGGCAAAATAATAAATTAATCTATTCACCCTTCAAATTGAAGGGTAACTTCATAAGTGAATCCAGATATACTTACAACATTATACTCTGCCGGGTTATTATTTTTTGGAATTTGATAAAGGACTGCCTTAATGTGAGGAAAAATTAAAATATAGTCAATAGACAGATTGACACCTGAAATATACAGTACATTTATATGCACACATAAAACCAACATAAGGTGAGTAACCTAGTTAAGGCAGAAACCTATTTTCTTAAAAATCCATGTTTACATGGGCAGTATGCTTCTGGAGTTCCTCCTTTCCCAGATGCTCCAATGTCATTAAACTGCAAAAAAACAGTCAAATGTAATCATCATCCCACATGAACATGAAAATAACCATAAAGCCTGTGATCATTTTCTTGTGTTTTACAAATACGCTTAGTCTTTCATGAGCAGGGAAATAAATAACATCCATCCCTTTTTTACATCATCGACCGACATGAGCCAGTGATGGATTTGCAATATGAACACAGGCCACTGTGTCACCCGATCACACTGTAACCAACATATTTATAGCAAATTGTTGAATTAAAACTAAACCAACACTTTATTAATATGTTTTTTGTTACTGGATTGCACGCAGCACACTCTGCAAAAATAGTGATGTACCGGTACATGTGCTTCTTGCCTTACACCTTTAAAAAGTTATCTGACTACACAACACACCTTACTTTTCAAGCGTTACTCACAAGACAACTCTCAAGATTGTGCTGCTGAGCTTAACAATGTATGTTCAGCTCATCAATATAAATTTAGAGATTTCTGAAATATTGTGAGAGAGAAAGAGAGAGAGAGAGAGAAATTGGAGAAGGAACAATATGATTGTCCGAGTTCTTGCCCAAGGAAATTTATTGGTGTGAATAATTTTACCCTTGGCTGCTAAAAATGTATATGAAACTAAGCAAGGGAACAGAACGTACAAACATGAGCAGACCACAAAATCCTTTACTGTAACCTGGTTAAAGGTTTACAAGGCCAAGTAACTGGGTTACTTGCAAAGGAATCTGTGCCTGTTAACCAGGTTTCTCTAACCAAAATAAGAGGTTTACATGTCATTTTAGAAACCAGAGTTCTGCGAAAAAACTGGGTTATTAAAGTGCATGTAAACACACTAATTCTCCCATGTACAAAGTTGAGGAGTCTCTTAGAGGATCTGTAGTAAGAGTACATGGAAGAGGGATTTGAAGAATCCATAAAAGCTCACCTGTTTTCCAGTTCTGCCCTCATTTATGAAGGAGCTGAAGGAAGAAGACCAGTGATGTTACCAACAGCCTGAGCCTCCAGGCATGTTAAGCTTAAAATGCTTTCAGAATATGAAGTACTTATCATTTGTGAAGCAAGAAGCAAGACACACTAGTGTTCTCCCAGTCAGCACTTTTCTTTATTCCATCAAACAATCTCTTCATTAGACAAGGCACCTATGGTGCTCCAACATTTATTGCAGCATCTTGGCTATCAATGTTTACAATATTTTACTACTTAGAATACTGCAGAAGTGAGAAGATACATTTTATTGCTTTAAATAACAAAAACCACTGTGGAAAATTCTCAGATAATAAAGAATAGTTATGAGCCTCCAAGATGACCATCCTTTATTACACCAATTCACAGGTGTCGAACTCCGGTCCTCGAGGGCCGCAGTGGCTGCATGTTTTCATTCTAACCATCTTCTTCATTAGTGAGCCATTTTTACTGCTAATTAACTTCTTTTGCATTAGTTTTAATTAACTTGACTCAGGCCCCTTAATTGTCTCCTTTTCCTTAATTAGTAGCCAAACAATAATGAGACAAACAAGCCATCATATGACCAGCTCACCTGTGCCCATCACACGATATCTGAAAATAAAGAAAGGTGAAGGTCTGAGTAAGGTTGGTCTCTCAGGTCACCAAAACATTTTGACAGTGTTCTTAGAAAAAACAGAAAAATCAACAAATTTGAAAATATCTGCTGTGGCAGAATGAGAGCAGCAACAAGCCATTGAATTAAATAACGGGCTTAATTAACATCAAGAATCAGCTTCTCATTAAGAGACTGTTTGGAGTGAAATTGGTTGGAGTTTGAAATCCCAGTTTAGCTGGTCATCTGTTAGCTCGTTTCACATCCCATTTCTGTTTGGCTGCCATTTAATGAAGAAACAAATCAATTCAGAGGACTAAATCCTTAAAAACAGGGCTATTGAAATGAAGGGAAAGGAGTTAATTAGCAGTGAAAACTGGGCACTGATTAGGAAAAGGGTTAGAACGAAATCCCCAAATTGATGATCTAAACCATCTTTTCTATTAGAGGAGGATTACCAACCCTATACAAGATGGTAGTGCATCACAGGGCATACTCACTTGCATGAAACAAATTTAGAATAACATACAGTATATCTCTGGGATGTCAGAAAAACACTGGGAGAACATACAAACTCTACAAATAGTAAATGGCATTGGGAATCCAAGCAAGGCAGCATAACTAGCCACGGGCCATGCTTCTACCATAATAATCAAGCCTTTTCTCTATAAGTTACTTTAGTACAATAAACATACTGTAGGTATTTAATCCAAAGCATGACTTTCTACACAATTATAAAGGGAGAATTATGTTTTATCCATCAATTAGTAATATTAATTAAAAATGCTTTGTAATGTCTGTTCTTTTTCAAAGTCAGTAATTTATCAAGAACACATGATAGGATGATTTAGGCAAAAAAACATAAAGAGAGGATAAAAACTAAATGTTACATCTAGGTAAAGTTGTACTGTATCATGCATTTCTTTGTAAAGAATTCAATTGGGTATAAACGCAGTGTCACACTGTTAGTTGGCTTGAACTTGCCCAATAACAAGGTTGTACAAGATTAGGAAAATATGTTAAATTTAATTAGTGCCATGAGGGTAACACAGTACAAAGTGATGATTCACATGAACAGTTTTTGTAAAGAGCACTGATATCTGAATCAATCAAAATCAAGCGATTGGAAAAAAAGTACAAAATTCACTAAGAAATCAGTAGGGGATAAGTAGCTTTATTGCATTGCCACAACAAATGATGGATGGAGAGAGAAGAAAATTAAAGCTAGTCACATTCTAGTAATGCACTACATTCTGTTTTGATGTCTTCTGGTGCAGAATTGACCTTTCAGACCACACTCTTCATTGATTTTCAGTCTCTTTCCACCTCACAATATGGTATGCTTCGTTTGGGTGGTCTCTGCCATTGGCATGGCCTAATGTTAACTACAAGCTAACCTGTGATATGATGGGGAACAGAATACATACATGTTCCATATACTGTATATGGATAAACATAAATCTGCAGTTTCATACTTATGTACATAAAATGCATGTCAAGCATATTAGAAATACATCACCCATGAGAAACATTTTTAGAACCAACAAAATAAAATTTGAGGTCAATAAAGTGCTTAAATTACACTGCAACTCCACTCTTCTCTTTTAGGACTATTGTGGTATCTTTTTCAGTACTACTTTGTTTTTGTTCCAAGAGCAAATATTAATTTCCCAGTAGGTGACCATTAGGAACACAAGGGTATTTTTAAAGCTTGAGCCTCAAGAAAATAAATTTACCCGGCTGCATTTGATATAAACAGAGCTATGCAACAAGCCCTTGGCACTGTACTTGTGATACAGAAATGGTGAGTAAACACTACTGGCAGTACTTATATGTGGACAGACCTGTTTGCTGATTTATTATGGTAGAAGTATAATTGTATTTTTTAATATATTTATGCTTAAAATTAAACAAATTAATACTAAAGAAGTTAAAGTAAGGAATACAATGGGGATCAGAGCCAATTAAATCTCGAAGTTGGGGATTTTTAGCTTCCCTTCATCTGCACTAGCAGAACTCTAAATATTGATTGCAATATATTAGCCCATGTTTATTTATTTTTTTAATTAATCAAATGCATGAATATCAGACAAAAATATGTTTAGAAACATGCAAGTGCAATTTTTGAAGTTGCTCAAAATAATTTTATGGCAAATCCAGAAAGAAAGAAGATAGAGCCAAAAGACAAAAGCTGAGTTTTTACTGATTTATACGGTATTTTATTTTTTCTAGTATGGTTTCATTAACACCTGTTTGAAATCACTTGTTGTTGAAAAGTTTGGGGAAGAAACATGGGAGAAACTAAGGTATGTATTGTGGATGTAGGTGTAAACAATAGGGATATAACTAGAAATCACAAAGTTTGAAAACAAAGCATCACATGTGTCATGTTGCTGTGAAAGTTTTTTTCTTTTACAAGATCTACATAAGATTCACTGAGTAAGCAAGAACTTCTTGTGTGTTTTTTTTAATTGCAAATCTTACCAGGCTAAGTTCAATAGAAAATGAATAAATGTCTGCTTTTTTCCATATTGCGTAATGTAAGATTCAAATATGTATTCAAAGTATTCAAGGTATTTATAATAGCTTGATCGAATATTTATCCAGATTTCTTCAATAGATTCTGGTGAACGCTGAGATGCGCAATTGCAATTATCTTTAAAGATTAAATGACTGTTTGAAATTTCTTCTTACAATAATAAGGTAAGCAAAGTGTAAAATTAGTTATAGGCACACAGTTTTGAAAATTCTTCTTTTAAATTTATACATTCAAACATGCATATGCTCACACATAGATAGATAGATGGACTGAGAGATTTTCTTTTAAAACAAAATTTCCAGTAGGCAATGAAGATTAAAAATTTCTCTGCCATAGTGGGATTTCAAAGTTTAACTTGTAATGTTAAATGCATCTCTGTTGAATTGTTCTTGGTGAAAGTGTTATTAAAGGCACCATTTAAAAAGCAGACAGGCATTTGTTTTTGTGTTCTTAACATTAAAATGATATAACTTTTTATATGTTGTAATTTTCTATAGTGTGACTGCTGAATGTTAAGCTTTGTCTTGCTTTAAATGTCATGGATATCAAACTCCTGGAAGAAAATTAAGAGTATTGAAAATGAATTTTTAATAACTTTTCTCACTTTAAAGCAAATAAGCAAATTACTGTGTAAATACAGAAAACATCACTGCACCAAGGGAATAAAACTTAAGGTGATTTCAGATACATAAAGAGGAAAAACTGCAACACTTACTGAGCTCACCAATGGCACAGTTTTTCTCTTCTTCATAGACCACACTGTACTTATAAGCATTGCACTAAAAAGATCTGTATGTTTGCACAACAAGACTTACACTTCATTTCTTTTGAATGTAATTATTTCATACATAAACATTTAATTCAATGTACAATATGTAGTTCTGTGTTTATTTTAAAATAGTGTATATTCAGTGGAATTCAATTTTTACAGAAAAAGTTGGGGCGGTATGGAAAACGCAAAAAAAAGAAAAACAAAACACAGCGATTACTCAGTTTACTTTGATTTTTAATTCATTGCAGATAGTAGAAACCCAAGATATTTCATGTGTTGTCTGATCAACTTCATTTTGTTTGTAAAAATATTTTTATTTGAATTTTCCATACCATCTCAACTTTTTCTGATCTGAGGTTGTAGAACTCTTCCTCATGATAAGGTAATTCTAAATTCCCTCTGCATCAGTAAGTTTTTAGTTCTTTTCAGTTCATTCAGTAGTTACAGATATTTATAATACAAAAATATTAATATAACAGGATTAAATATTTGCACACTTAAACTTACATGCCAAGGTAAATAAAATAAAAATAAATATCTATGTTTAAATATAGCAAAATGAGACCAGCATGAACGACAATGGAATGGCATAGCCATCAATGGTTATTTCTTGCTTTGCTCCTGATGCTCCTGGACTAGGCTCTGGTTTTCCTCAAGCTTACAAAATGAAAAGGATTTTTTTTACACATCTCAATGCTATAAATGTTAAATTAACTGATAAACCTAATGAGTCCATGTATGCATTAGAATGACTTTGTGTTTGCAAAATGATGGACTGCCAGCCATTTTGCTGCCATCCTATTAATCCAGACACAAGATCCAAAAAAAGGTGAATGGACAAAAGAATAAATTCAGAAAACTAATACGTGAATATATCTTTTCAGTCAAGATCTTTCTTACAGATGTTAATTTCTTGAGACTCTAGCTAGGGCAAGTTACAGATAGAAAACTGATATATCATCTTACCGAATAAGATTTATTGCATTCAACTTTTTTCTTGGTGCTTTGGCAGAATGCAGGCTGAAGTTCAAGATACATTTATGACTTATGAAGTTTATGAGGATGCTATTACACTTAGACTGGTTCAAGAGTCTTGTAAAATGTTAAGTAAGTAATATTTTTGTCCTTGCTTTTAAGTACTAGTTGCTCTTTTATACAATAATAGACACTTAAAATGAATAATGGAAGTACAGCTGCAATTGTCATTTTTAAATTATTAAAACATTTTATTACAATGACAGTATATACAGTATGTATATATACTTTATATCCATATTTGTATGTACAGTATAAAAGGTCACTTTCTTGTTTGTGTCCAAACACTTTACTTTTTAAAATTCAGTACAGGATATAAGGCAATAGAAGGAAAAACTTTAAGTCAGCTTTAATTGGCAGCTTCTAAAAAGGACGATCCTTTTTGTTAAGGCCATCAGGCATCAATAAAATGCAATAATATCTTTTTTGTATTAGTAAGACTCTGGTGACATTCATCTAGAATGACTTGAATTTCTGCTCTAGCCACTGCCTGTTTTGACTTTGCACAAACTATACAGAGTTTAAATTTCCTTTCTACAAATATTGCAGATTTCCCATCAAAACTTTGTATGAACTTACTAAACTTGCTCAGTCCATATTGGCCTTTTATGAGTGAGTGAATGAGTGTATGTGTGTGTAAGTATGCACTACTGTGGGCTGGTGCATTGAGCCTAATGCTGCCAGTTAGAGGTTCTGGCTCACTTGCAGAGTGTGATAAAAACAACTAATTCATAAAAACAGACAGGTTTTGATATTAGACTGTCATTATTATCAATTTGCATCAAGTTTATGAATGGGGCTTCCAGTGAGGATTCAAGGTTAGTATTAGATCAATTTTCCAAGAAAAGTTAAAAAGAAGACTAATTCTAATGTCTGGAATACAAAAATAATCTTGTTTTCTGATTCACAGTGCTTTGTGAAAAAGGTCAATAAAACTGTAAAAGACTTTTTAGGTAAGACAGAATCACTGCATGCACATAGCCTTGTAGGTACAGCTCATGTTACTGAATAAAGAAGTATGTGATAACATTCAGCAAAATACAAAGAAATCACAGTAAACATATAAGGACTATAAAAATAAAGTAACAAGAAGTTTTAGTTGTATTAGTTTAACACAAGCTAAATATGTGTATTGCAGAATACAATGAATGCATAAATAGTGCCCTGGTAATTATGATGTGTAAGCATTAACTATGGAAGATGAGTAAATAGAAGTTTTCCAAGCTTTATACATTTAAAAATGGACTTTCAATTCAGCTTTTAACTGGAAACTAAACATTGGCCGTTTGTAATGTGGGACACTGGGGTGCTGCAACCTCCCCACCCAAAATATTTTAAAAACTCTAGCTAAATTAATTAGGTAATGAGAAATAATCATAAAATAAATGTGTTTATTTGCATAGTGTGCCTGGTGTCAGTGCATGTCAACATCCATTAAAAATTGGTTTCAGTTTGTATTTGTTTAAATTTCTGTGTGAAACCCTACATCTCCTGAGTGAAGGGCAGAGGCCAAATGAAAGTGTATGTAAGTCCTTGTTCTTTTGGTTGCTTTCAGATTTTTCTTCTCTGTACTCTCACATTTATTAGCAGTGAATTACTATTGTATTAGTTTTTTTTAATCTAATATGATTGGACAATCGTCAAAGCACTGTTTTATGTTCATGTCAATGGTTCACAGTTTATGCCCGCCCATTAACATAACTATAGATAAGAGAGCGCAACTTTAGAAAATGGCAACTTCAACTGGAACTTCAGAAATCAAAGAAAATTTGGTTATTTCTTTAATGAAACACCCCTTCATAAATTGTTCACTTGAAGAAAAAAGAAGATAAAGGAGCTTGGATTGAACCAACCTGACTTAAGAGTTTTTCAGCAGGCAAGTGATGGCGGACAAACATACACGTGGACTTTTTCCCACACAAGCTCCGCAGGTAGTCGAGACCTGCCTGAAGAGGATTGGACTGCCTGGAGAAGCTGGTATAAAAGCAGCTCTGTGATTGCCATGTTAGAGCACTTTGGATGTGTCTCCTTACTGCTAAAGTCCACCTGCCCTTGGTGTTTGGTCACCAGTGAGTCTCAAATGGCTGGGTGATAGTGGGCATACAAGTTGCCACTAAGGTAGAGAGGGGCAGGCAAAGGGGCGAAACAGCTTGGAGAATCCACCAAAGTGCTAACTAAGTGCTGTGTTTACAAATGCTGGTCTCACAGCTCATTTTTTACTGGCTTCTCTGGGAGTCCTGAGGAAGTGCCACTACAGAAAAAATGTTGGGAAACACTGATCTAGACAATAGTATGAGGGTGAATTTTTGGTAGGCTTAGTGAAATGACTCAATTCAATCTGAAAGTAATTGAGAAATTTTCAGGCCTGAAGGAAAGGGGGGCAAAACATATGTTCAAGGAAATACACGCACCCTGATCGTAGAGGCAGAGTAACATTTAGGTTGGACTTGTCCTGTGGGTGTAGTACAAGACAAGTTGAGTGGCTATTTATTAAGATGGGGTCTGTGGACTTACAATGTGCATTTGTGCCCTGTTGAGGTAAGCCTGACAAACTTGTATAGGACTGGGCAGACTGGCCGTAAGTGTAGAAAAAAAATTAGGGTGGTAATGACTTTGTGGGGTGTGGCAAATGATAAACTGGAATGTAAGACTTAAGAAAAAGTAAAGAACTAGTGATTGTATGATGTGGATTTATGGAATACAGTGGAAATGGCCAAGGACTGGGACTCTATTAGAAAAGGCAGAATAAAATTTGGATTGGACTTATGCAATGTGTTATAGGAAGTCAATGTTACTGGAAGATTATGGCAGTGGGAGTGTGAGGAATTATTGTGTGGATTTTGGCAGAATGGGGAACTAAATCAGAATGGGTAATTCAGAGACAGGTACAGTATAAAATTTGGGTGGCAGGTGCACCTGTTCCTTTCCACATCTATAGAGAAAGTTATGGGAAGAATAAAGGGACTGTGGATGTCATGGATTGAAGTTTTGGAGAACAGTAGAAATGGGAAAGCTGGCATCAGATTGAGAAACATGGTGAAAAGGATATAATACATTTTATCCTGGATTTGTCCTATGGGTCTAGTACTGGACAGGCTAAGATGTGCATTACCACTATGTTGAGGACCACGAGAGCATGTGGAATAACCGGATAGATAGAATAATAGAAGTGATAGGCACTATATAATAGATAAGTTCTGCTTCAGATTGTCCACTGAAAAACTGGGCCCCGACGAAATTTTTCTCATCAGCTGTCACTGGAAGTTGATAAAGACACATAAGAAAGGAAGGTGAATTAGATTGCATTTCTTGTTTTATTTGCTGCATTTTGGAAAACTCTTAAAATGATGTTAGTATTATTGATGATGATAATAAAATAAAAATCTGTCCGTTAATATGTACTCAAACCAATTCATACTCCAATTCCTCAGTAAGAAACCTGCTTTGAAGCTTTTGATGCTACATAGGAACAAACTCACTCACATGCACAAAATGAATAGACTCAAATACAGAGGAATTAGAAGGGAAATTTGCAAATGTTCTGGTATCCAGTAAGAATGAAAGAAACAATGAATTACATGTACATACTGTGGATGACTGACATTATAAAGAGGAAGAAAGAACAGCCAAACTGGCCTCATCACAATGAAGTTCATTTAAAAAAAGGACTCACGGTATTAGTATGTGTTAGAAAACCTCACTAGTTAATGTAGGGTAAGTACCACTGCCAGGTACCCATGGTTGTTAATTAGTAACCTTCAATACATTACACAGAGCTAGGTTACATAAGCATAGGAGTTATTTTATTTTTGTGTGCTTTTGTTGATTCTTTTGCCATTTGGATGTCGTGATGATGTCATAATGTTGTTTTTCAGATGCTATGACTACACACATGGGTGTAAAATCATTGGATATACTCATGTGGTTTTGGTTGCCATTCTGTTTAAGACCGAAAACTACAGATTTATTTAAAGACCTTTAGCTAGCTAGGGATATCTATTTATTTCTTGTTGAGGTTTTTGGATATTTGCTTTTGACAGTTTTATTTTTATCTTTGAGGTCTTATGGTCTTTCAGTTTTGTCTGCTGATTTCTTAGATATCAGTAACTCTGTGCCAATGACTGTTCTTGGCTTGAATAGTATTGAACACAAGTTGTATGTATATACATTATGCACACACCCAAACATATATGTGTGTGTGTTTGTAAATATATAAAACTGAATTTCTGTCTGTTAGAACATCACGAAAACCACTGTACCTATTTCTATAAAACATTGCTCTTATTTCCAGTTTAATCTAATTTAGGATATAGGCAATTCAAATGTTAAATTTTATACATAAAAATATATGGAAAAATTAAAAACTGAGAAAACATCACTTATCATCACTTGAAAACCAACATGCCGATTTCTACAAAACTTTGCAGTTGTTTCCGATATATTCTAATATTGAATACAGGTAAATAAAATTTTAGACTTTCTAAGCATTAATATCTAGAGAGAAATAAAAACCTGAGACAACCTGAATAAAAATTACCACTTTCACTGGACCATTTCTCCTTTTAACTTCAATATCTCCTGAATAAAACATGATATCGATGTGATTTTTACATGAAAAGAATTAGAAATGATTGTGTAAGAAAACAACAGCGTGGAATTACCTTCATGTGGTCCATACAACGTCCTCCTACTCGCATGTGTGTGACACAGTAGAAGTAAAAAAGTTATGTATGATTAAGATCACCTTGTGAGAAGGATTTAGGAGCTGTGGTGGACTCACCACTGATGCCAGCTGTTATTTTAAAATTAGATTTTCATAAGGACAGTAACTAATACAGATTAAGGTTAAAGTTTGCATTAAGGCAATAATGCCTTCACACGAAGAACAATTCATGCACCAAATAAGTTAATAAGCAGTGTAGTTGGGGACAGATAGGAGTACTTTAGGGATATAAGTCTATTCTGCAGTTCATTTTTTTTGTTGGGATCACATACCATCATACAGCCAATAAGTAAACAATTACTTAAAATATGGTATAAGATCAGTTGGTTGTTGCTCTACTCCCAATGAAAATGGCAGTGGCCCTGACTAGGCATGACCCTAAGAATGGACAAAACTTGCATTGTGATTCTTGTTCTGAAAGCTGATTAAATGGATGGATAAAATAAGGTGATGTGTTTAAAAATATATACATTTCAATTATTGTGAAATCCCAGGGATCTCCAGTTCAAATACATGCTGCTGAATTCGTAATATTACATATTTAATCCTATAGGTGATGATGGTTGACTATGTGTTGTTTAAGAGGTAGCATACTAACTATAGGGATGTGGAAAGCATAAAGGACCATTAAAGGTAGCTGGTAATCTATCAATGATAGTGGCTGGAGAAACAATTATTGTCCTCCAACTAGGAAGCATGAAACAGCGAAGAAACAGCCTGTGTAGCTTTTTGTCTTTGTCTGAACCCTCACACTGGCTTCTTAAATTAATTACTAAAAGGAGGCCAAACAAGCCCTTGTACAGTAGGTACAGGACATTTGACAGCAAAGAAAGGCAATGTCTGAAGTGATTGAATAAGAAGCTCGAGGGGTTTGGGCAGGAAGCAAAGGTGAGAAGCTAATAAATGAGCATTTTACACCAAGTATCTTGTTTCCAACATAACAAAGAAAAAAAAAAAAAAAGACTATGCTCACAAACAGAATGCTAGTGATAACAATGCCCCTGAAGTACTGCTCAGCTTCTGGCAATGCTTATACCTAAAATGTGTGTCTCATGATGTCTCAGAAGGTTGTCTCAATACAGTACAAGTAAACAACCCCTATTTTATTAAGATATTTTAGTGTGTGTTTCTTTACACAAAATGTTTAGAAAATTATTTTAAAAGCACTATGTGTGCCACATCTCTGAAAATATTTTACTGTAATTAAGTATAAAACTCCTGATGTAAATTTTGTTTTGTACAATCACCCCAGTGTGGTACAATCCTGGAACTACAACAAATCAGTGCAAGTCTGTGAGAATATAAATTGCATAAAATATATTCACTATAAAAATAATAAATAAAGTTAATAAATCAGAGAAAAAAATCAGGCAACAAAAAACTAAAAACATCTGTTTATAAATAATACAGTAAATATAAAATTATACCACCTTGGGAGTTTTCTTATTTTACTATTATACAACATTTAATCACAGTGGATTTAATTAGACTTTTTGACATTGATCAACTGAAAAAAGAACAAATATGTACAGATTTCTGCATGGTGGTCTAAATTAAATACAAATATAATGCACAAAATAATATATTAATACAGTATAGACAT
This sequence comes from Erpetoichthys calabaricus, assembly GCF_900747795.2. NCBI lineage: Eukaryota > Metazoa > Chordata > Cladistia > Polypteriformes > Polypteridae > Erpetoichthys > Erpetoichthys calabaricus. The sequence continues at coordinate 162,744,813 of NC_041397.2, read as the reverse complement.
CTTTGGCAGCCATGACATTCTTGAATTTCTGTAATGATGTTTCTGTAACCTTTGGACATCTGGGTACTGCAATTTTTCTTATTTTTTGCTCAAGCTCTTTTGCATGGGGCTAGAAAATTAACAGCCTTTTTCAAGTCCAGGCACAAATTCACAATTGCGTTGACATCTGAAGTGTATCTTAGCCAGTCCAGGATGTTACCATTGTTGTTTTTAAGGTTTTCTTCTGTAACTTTGACTTTACACTTGGCATCATTGTCTTGCTGGAAAACAAATCTTCTCCCACAGTACAGGTTTCTTGCTGACTGTATCAGGTTTTTCTCCAGGATTTCCATGTACTTTGCTGCATTCATTTTACTCCCTACCCTGCTCCAGAGACATGTGCTCAGAACATAACTCTGCCTCGATCATATTGCATGGTGGGAATGGTATTTTTGGTATGCAGTGATGTGCAGTGTTCAAATATGTTTTTTATCTTTTTGGCAAAAAAAGCTTTTTTAAATTTTAATCTCATCAGTCCAAAGAACCTTTTTCCAGCTGATGTCAAAGCCTCTTATGAGACTTCTAGCAAACTCTAGCTGAGATTTCATGTGTGCTTCTCTCACTGGCTATCTCTTTGCTGCTCTGTATAAAGCTGCAACTGGTGAAGCACATGGGCAACAGTCGTTGTATGCAGAATTTCTCCAATCTCAGTCATTGTGGCTTGTAAACTTCTTCACAGTCGTCATAAGTGTCTTGGTCATTTCCCTCTCTAGTCCATTTTTTAAAATTTTATTTTGTTTTAATTCTTGCACAATCATTCACTTCTTGTAGATGACCTGCTCTGGCCAGATTTACAGATGTGCCATACTCTTTCTATTTCTTATAAACTGTTTTACCTGTAGTTCTAGCAATATTCAGTGAGTTGGACATTTTCCTATGTCTATCCCCTGTCTTGTGCTTTTCTGTCACCTTTTCATGGATGTCTTTTGTCTTCATTGTGTAGATTAGACCACACCACACTATTGACTCACCACAAGTTGCACCTTCCAGATAAAGGAGCATTTATACACAAGTCAATGGAAACCCCTTGACTACAGACAGGAGATCTCCATTTAACTAATTATGTGACTTCTAAAAGCAAGTCTGCACCATTGATGATTTTGGTGCATTGTATTAAAGTGAGTAAAAACTTATGTGATCAATTATTTTATGTTTTATATTTGTAATTAATTCAGATCATTTTGCAGGTCTTTTTCTGTTAATTGCTGAAAAAAAAGTTATATCCATTGTGATTCAAATTTGTATAAAAATAAAGTGAAGACATCCAAGAGGTGAATACTTTGCATAGTCACAGTATATACAGTACTATCATGGTTTTCTCATTCTATAAGATGCTAGCACTGCTACACATCCACATCCATTCAAAAAGCTAAATTTGCCATTTTATTTTATTGATTAAGTTGTTACCTTTGAATATACACTGATATTCTACTGTTAAATACACACTGACTTTCAGTATTAATTATTAATAAGATTGAATCTCTGGTCAAATTCATATTTGGTACATATTAAAGTAAATTTATTTTCAAGTGAGTTTTATTTGTCCACTTCAATGCACAGATATCCTGACCTGTATTTGGGGAAGCTGCAGATTGTTTAATTGATGTCTTTCTTTGTCTTTTAATGAGCGTCCTCTTGTTGTCTATGGAATACCATTTGTCCCAAAATGAAAAAAATAAATAGCAAATACAAAATAAATTACCACATGAAAAAGTACATTAATATATATTGTAAAATAAGACACCTTGACACAAGACAAAGGTTTGGGGCAGCCACCCGTGTACTTGACCTTGGCTGCAAAATAAGCAAAATATTGAACACAATAGTGTACAGAACGGAGTCCAAAACAGAACTGATCAACAGAGGAAGGGAGTGGGTTTTTATAGGGAGGTTGGTGGAAGTGCTGTGGTCCTTGGGGCTGGGACAGGAAGTGATGTCTTCAGAACTGAGGTGGAAGTGATGTCTTTGTATTCAGGTGGAATTTCCCGTGTCTGGTCTGCGGGGACAAAATAAGAGGGTTGAATGCACCCCACCACCCTCTGGCTGGGCATGGAATTCCTTTCTTTTGGTCCCTGTGGCTGGCTCCCATGTGCACGTGTGTGACACAAGCCCCCCTCAGCCCAGACCCCTCGGGTCGGGCGTATCTGGCCGTGAGGTCATGACACCTAGAAAGTGCATCGGCATTGGCTTGCAGGGAACCCCAACAATAAACGACCGAATACTTGTAAGGCTGCAGATCCAAAAACCACCTCGTGACACGAGGGTTTGACTCCTTGTGCAAGGCCATCCACTGTAATGGTGCATGGTTCGTAACAAGGGTGAACTCCCGGCTTAAGAGGTAGTATCTCAGCTGAGTAATAGCCCACTTAATCGCCAGGGCTTCCCACTCCACTGCCGCATACCTGGTTTCTCGGTCCAATAGTTTCCGACTCAGATACATGACGGGGTGTTCAACTCCGTCAACACTATGGCATAGCCAGCAGGATTCCTGGCTGTCTGGAAGGCAGGGACCTGCATTTACATTTGTGTGACGACCTGGCACAGCAGTACGAGGCAAATGCATGTGGCAAGGAAGCCGCAAAATACAAAAGGGCTCTGAAAATCTACCGCACCATTCATGGAGAAGAAGAAAGCCAGGAGGGTTCCCAAAGCAGTGGGTGCCAACTCGCAAGCTGTTGCCAAGGAAGCCCAGGTCGGCATGCTGCAATGTGAGGCCACCCGGAATACACAAACTCCGGGAGGTGGGATCCGTCAGGAGGTAGGTGTTGGACCTGGGAGTGATTGGCCCTGGGGATATTCCGCTTTTTCACATGCCTACTTCCTAGATGGTGAACCATCGGGTCCGTGCTGTTGGCCTAAGCTCGTCGATCCGTGGGACGACAGCGAGGCGAGCAATCGCGAGATTTTGACCTGGGCCTGATGCTTGCCGAAAGACAACAGCTGGAGGTCAAATGCCTGGAATCTCACCCCGATGATGTCATGTCATGGGAGGTGGGGGCGGTGGAGAGCCAGGAAGACCTCACCATGTCAGGTAAGGGGGTGGAGGATGTGTGTTGGCTCCCCGCCGATAAAAACTCACAGGCAGAAACAACGAACCTCCACCCCGAATCTGAAGAACACCCGAAGGGGCCTCGATGGCTCACGGTCGGCCAGAGGAGACTAACCTGCTTCTGGCTGCACGGGAGTTGGAGGGCATCCTCCTACCCCTGCAGGCCCTCTTTCAGGTTTTTCAGACCTTGCAGGAGACGAAGGAGAGGCTGGAGAAGAAACTTGGCGCGGCACTGCTTTCTCCAGCCAGCAGGATGTGGCGGTACAGGTGAGTGACGCCTGTGCCGTACAGGAAAGGGGAGGGCGGAGTGCAATGGCGGTGGTATTGGTCAGTTCTGCTTACCAAGCCGCCCCTCCTCCTACATGAGACGCAACCGCGATGACTGACAGTGCAGTAGAGGAGTGCGCGGGTAGGCAGCTAGTAGACATTGGCTGCCAAACAGCCTTGCCTCAACTGCCGGCACCGGTCTCGCGAGTGTCTAAAAGGGTGCAGGCAACATGGGGTCCCTCTTCTTCCCGTAAGGGGACCCAGAACGTCAGTGTACCCCAGAGCACAGAAGGAGAACCCGGGAAAAGAAGACGAGGACTCCTGACAGGGCGCAGCGTGAGCCCGTCTGCGAGCAGATAGTTGAGGGCTGTGCTGCAGAGGGGCGGAGACTTCATGAGCCCTCAGCTGGGTGGACGTTGGGGCTGGAATTCCCGTCCTGCTTCCGATCCTGCAGAGGTCGGCTTGGAGGGGAGTGGCATTGCTATAACTGCGGCCGCTTTGGTCATGGCTGACGGTGTTGTCCAGAGAGGACGTCAGAAGTGCGTGAACATCGGGGCAACACCCCCAGGCCTGTTGCTTGTGTTTCCTGGACTGGAAGACACCGACTCCCCAACCTGGAGAAGACCAGCCCTTGCAGGACGTGCCACTGTGCCAAATGGGGCTCAGCTGAGAGAGGGGCAATGTGGCAGGTGGCCAGGGTTCATGCCCGGCCGGGTCACCCCTGCACTCTATATTCAGGGGGAGAAGCCTTGGGCAGTGCAATACCTCCCCCTGGATGCTAGATGGCCGCCCCCCTGGGTTGGAGCGGTGCCTCGGTTTCCCGCAGGGCTCCATGGGAATTGGAGTTGGGTGCAGCCCTGTTGGGTCCTGCAGGCACTGCCAGGGGGTGCTGCAGCTGGGACTCCTGAGCCCGTATGGGCAGCGTATTTACCACACCTGGAAGTGCAGCCGGAACTCGGCAATCAAGCACCTGGAGCACTTCCGGGTGAACTATAAAAAGGGGCCAGCAGCCACCACTCCGGGAGCTGGAATCACGAGGAGGAGGACGAGGTTGCTTGGGAGGAGTGGTGGAGGAAAAAAAGAATTAGTGTGGTTTTTGTGTTGCTGTTTTTGGGACTGTGCTGTGGCTGGGGAAGACGGGGAAGACGTGCCCCCCACACCAGCTAAAGAAGAATACATTTCTGTTTTATTTTTACGTGTGCCTCCGTGTCAGTCTGTGTCGGGTCGGGCGCCTATATAGCGCCTTTTCTCAATATATTATATATATATAAACGTAAAAAAATGCATACTTAAATAAAAGTCATCAAATTATTTTGAAATGTTTCATTATTTTATTTTGGTTCAATAATTTAGTTGTCTTACATTTAATTACTGCTTGGTATGATATATAATGGAATAATGGTATTCTGCAGTGGTCTTAAAACAGGATCCAAATAACATAAGGGGACTTTCTAAGAGAATTTATTTGGGATGCTTAACAGTGGTAGCAAGGTGCCTTGTGAAAATGAACAAATGAAGAAAATCAGAATGTATCTGCATTTTAAAAAGCATAACTGTAGTATCACCAGAGTATGAATTTACTGTATATTTAAATTCTAATTTGTATACCTATGAAGAATCAACTATTATCACCTATTCAGCTTGTTAGGTGCTTGAGAATTGCCAATTAGTTCTAAAGAGGGCTTGTATTAAACAAGCTTTTAAGGAATGGATCAGTTCTCTGTGCAAATAGTCAACCTTTTGTTTAAACTAAGGTATCAATAGTTATAAATGGAGTAGGAAATTTCAACTGTGTTTATTTTTATGGATTGGTAATGTTGTGATTTGTCAGTGAACCTTCATATTTTACAGACGTGTCTGCAGAAGCTGTGCTGAAACTCTTTGGTGAGTTTTTCTTTAGTTTTTGCAAGATGTCTGGTTATGACAGAATGCTGCGTACGCTTGGAAGAAGCCTCATGGAATTCATTGAAAATCTAGATGCTCTTCATAGTTACCTTGCCCTCTCATATCAGGTAAAATGCACACTGATATTCAAATGGCTCATTTTGTTAAAATGTGTTGAGTAGTATTACAAAACAAAAAACAAATGGAAATATAATTTGTATTTTCCAGTATATTAAACCTCAGTTTGACATGCTGACCCACCATAATTTGCTACTGAATTAAAAAGATGAAAAGAGAAAGCTAGCAAATGAATATTTTAAATTAACAGGCTTACTGGTAAAGTTTACTTGTAAAGTATATTCAATTTCTGCAATAAACTATTAAAACAGGAATAATTCTACCCTTGAAATCTGAGGAGTTGAAATATATCAAATTATCTGGGATCATAAATAGAAGAATAGTTCCTTTAGCTGAAATGTTGTTACCTTCATACATATACATTTTTTACCTCAACTAAATCACAAAGCTGTTGTAAAATGTAAGCAACATTAACATAATTTTGCAGGTTGCTCTAACCAAGTGTTTATATTGTAACTATGCCAGTATGTCTAACACAGAAAATAAGGAGCTCCTGTCCTAAACACAAAAGACTGAAATAGAATCAGATGCATATTGTGGAAGGACTTTACAGTGTAGGACTGTGTAAGGATACACATAAAGTAATCTACTGTATATTGTATTAAGTTCTGATAGCAGGATAACTAATGTCAGTTTCAAGTTGTAATTCCTTCACATAGATCTAACACAGCAATAAACTAGGAGACAAATGCTGGAAGGAATTATAACCTAATAAAATCTGCTTCCAATTTATATAGAGACACTGCTTTATAAGGTAGCTCACTGCTATTCTGGGAAAAATACACTCTGTAAAGAAATCCCATTTTTCATTAAAGGTGACATTTATGGTCAACTTTGGGTTATAGTTGTCTCTTGCTAAAAATATCCATCGCAAAAATGTATTTTCTGATTCATTTTCAGTAGGAAAAGTGGAAATAACCATGCAAGCACATTGGCAGGGTAGAGAAATCCAGCATGGTCTGAAAATGGCACATTTATTCTTGTACTCTACAGTATATACCCTAAGCTATGGTACTGGAGGTATTAGACATACTCACAGCCTCTGGAGTTTATTTGTTTCTGCCATTATTTTAAGCCACTTTGTGCTGTGAGGCCTTTATTAGATCTGTATTTGTTTTTTCTTCTCTTATTTATGACAGCTCTATTTGGGCTTAAAAAATAAGAAATTTGACAAACATTCATTCCAACAAGCCCATTTGTTTAGCTAATAGCTAAGCTATCCCAATATCTCATCCATATTTTTCTTAAAGGTTATCAAGGTTGCTGCAACTACATGCCTCAGTAGTTTGTTCCGGAGTCCCACAACTCTTTGTGTAAAGATGTGCTTCCTGGCATCAGTTTTAAATGCACTTCCCCTTAATTTCCACTGATGTATGGAGTATGTAATTCACCCTTAAACTGAAAGAATGTTGCTGGCTCCACTTTATCAATGTCTTTGAGGATTTTAAATACCTGGATTAGGTCCTCATTAGCAGTCTCCTCTGCTTGCAATTAAACAGGTTTAATTTTCTGAGTATGTCAAAGTAGGGCATGCCCTTAAGTCCTGGGACAGCTTTTAGTGCTGCTATGTCTTTCTTGTACTGTGGTGACCAGAACTGCACACAAAACTCCAGATGCAGTCTTACTAGTGTATTATATAGTTTGAGCATAATGTTCCTTGACTTAAATTCAACAGTTTTTATGATATAACCTAACATTTTATTTGCCTTTTTAATTGCTTCTGTGCATTGTTTAGTTGATGAAAATGTTGCATCATCATAACCCCATAAATCATTTTCATGGGTTGCTCCCTGTATTACAGTGTCTTCCATCTTGTATTTATAATTAATGTTCCTTTTGCCTACGTGTAACACTTTACACCTTCCTACATTAAACTGCATTTTCCAGGTGTTTGTACAGTTTTGAAGGTTGTCCAGGTCATTTTGAATTCTTTTTGCTGCCTCCTCAGTCTCTGACATATCTCCAATTTTAGTGTCATCTGCAAATTTAACAAGTTTACTAACTATACGAGAATCAACGTCATTAATATAAATCACAAAAAGTAATGGTCCAAGGACAGACCCCTTAGGGACTCCAATGATGACCTTACGCCATATGGAGCATTCTCCTGTTCTTTGTGTTTTTTGTCTCCTGACAGTTAACTAACTAGGCCAGTGTTTCCCAACCTCGGTCCTGAGGGCACACTGTTGCTGCAGGTTTTTGTTCCAGTCAGCTTCTGTTTTTAATTGGACTCCTGGGCTAAATAAGTGATGTGTTATTTCCCAAGTTCTGTGTTTTGGGAAGAATATAGAAATTAGAAAACTAAGTTTGGTAAATATATATATATATATATATATATATATATATATATATAGAGAGAGAGAGAGAGAGAGAGAGAGAGAGAGAGAGAGAGAGAGAGAGAGAGAGAGAGAAATGTACCAAGCAGTTAAATGGGGGGGAATGTATTTTTATCTTTTGAACAATATTTTCATCTTGATTTTCATTCTACATTTCTAGGTGTTCTAATTGTTTAATTAATCCATTATTTACTAATTAGTTGGTCTGATGCTAAAGTACTTGCAGCCTTTGATTATTCAGTGTTGTTTGCCAGCGTATCTGCTCTGCTCATTTTTAATTGTCATTAATAAGATACAACGAAGGGGAAAAACTTAAAAAAATATAAATTAAATCAACAAAAGAGAGTTAAGCATTTAAATCTATAGCAAAAGCAGAAATATTTCTAAATGTCTTATAAATGTAAAATGTCATGCTGCTGTGCTTTACTGAATGTAGAATAAAAGAAAAATAACACCAGCTAATTAAATGAGAACAGTGTTATCAGGTGTTGTCACTGATTAGGAATCTGGTTGGAACAAAAACCTGCAGTCACAGGGGGTCCCCAGGACTGAGGCTGGGAAACACTGAACTAGAGATCCAGTTTTGTAAGTTACATCTGATGCCTACTGCTTCTAGTTTCAGAATTAATCTTTGGTGTAAGACTGTATCAAATGCTTTTTGAAAGTTTAGGGAAACTATGTTGTATGCTTTGATTTTGTCAACTATTCCAGTTGCTTCTTCAAAAAAATCTAAAAGACTGGTTTGGCAGAATCTTCCTCTCATAAACCCATGATGGCTGCTATTTAGAATATTATTTTAGATAATTTTCTAATTTGTTACTTATTATAGTTTCCATAATTTTGTATAGCACAGATGTAAGACTAATTAGTTTGTAATTACTAGGATCCATTTTGTCACCCTTCTTGAAGAGTCGAGTCACAATTAATTGCAACTTTCCAGTCCTCCGGTACATCTACTTTCTGAAGTGACTGCTGAAATATGTCTAATAAGGGTTTACATGACATCGTTCTTTCTTTCTTTCAATACAATTGGTAAGAACCCATCAAGTCCAGGGTTTCAATTTGCCATTGGATCACAGACTTTTGACAGACATTCTAACAAAGAAGAAACAGTATATGCAGTTGGGCACACATATCTGACCCATTAACCCTTAATACTGTTGCACAGTAGGTATATGTCCTTTCCTCATACTCTTCTCACTTTAAACAAATGACTGTACCTCTACCGATTTTATTTGTGAAATTTCTTAAATTTGCAGATGACATAACATTAATAAGCCTCAATAGGACTCAATTAATAGGACTCAACAATGATGAATCCATATACAGACAAGAGGAAGAAAATCTGCCATAATAATTTGGACCTTAACATTCAAAAAACTCAGGAGATGATCACAGATTTCAGGAAACAGTCACCTGCTTAGTTATCACTTGCTATAAATGGCTTAGCCATTAGAATGAAAGAATCATTTTGAGTTTCCTGGCACTGTGCTGTCATAAAACCTTAAGTGGATCAATAGCATCACATGCATTAACAAAGTCCATCAGAAAATGTTCTTTTTACATCAGCTGAGGAAATTCAGTCTCACACAAGCAATATTTGTCCAATTCTACACAGTCATCATTGAGTCCATTGTGACCCTATCTATAACTATTCGGTTTGGTGCTGCCTCTGTGCAGGCTAAGGCCAATCTACATCACATTATTAAAGCCTGTGAAAGGATCATAAACTATAACATACTGCACATTAAAGTCCTATATGAGTCCAGGGTAAGGAAGAGGGTCACAAAGATCATTTCCGATCTGTCTCACTCATGGCATCACCTGTTGCAAAGACTTCCTTCCGGCAAATGTGTTTGTGCAGTGAAAGCTAAAACAACATGTCACCTAAACAGTTTTTTCCACATATACGGTAGTTATCCTTACTAATCAGGGTTGAGGTTCTACTCAGTATCTACTGTATATATACCTGCACACTAGACTGCCTGGACATTTTAATCCTACTATCTCTATATTTTTTTGTATCACCCTTGTATGCGGCATCTAACTTTATCATTTTACCTTCTTATATAAATCTTTTTGTATTCAGTGTTGTCCTTGTATGTTGCACCAATACTATCGACAAATTTATAGTACACATTATTGTACTGTGCCAATAGAGGGAATTCTGATGATGATTAGTCTTCAATGTATTGAAGGTTTGAAGGCAATCTGAATCCTTGATTTTAAAATCTATGAACTCAGAATTTGTTTTTACTTCTGCATGAGACATTTTACTGGTTTCTTCCATTATAATTACTTGGGTGGAATATTTGTTCAGTTCATTTGCTATATTCTTTTCATTTTCAACAATTACTCCATTTGTGGCCATAAGGTTTTTAAAATTCTCTTTTACCTTTTTTTCCAGGAGTAGTACTGAAAAAACTGATTGCTGTTCATTTTGACTTCTATGACAATTTTTGTTTTAGTTTCACCTTTGACGTATACCAAATGCTTTTTTGATCTCTTGCTGTAGTTTTCAGTATTCCTCTATGACAGAATTATCTGCCATTTTAAAAATTTTCTTGTAATCTTTTCAGTTTTACTTTTTTAATGATACTACTATTTATCCATTTTGGCCATTTTTTTTTTTAGTTTTTTTGCTTTTTGGAATAAACTTATTTTGATCCTGGATCAGAAGATCTCTGAAGTGACACTGTCATTTATAGTTGCTGAGTTTTTGCTTTTCCATTTGATATTTTGTAGATGCATCCTTGTCCCCATAAAGTCTGCTTTCCTCAAGTTAGAAGTCTTCATTTTGATGTACATTTCTGTGTTTTCAAAGATTATCTCAAATTTGACCATATTGTGATCACTATTGCTTAAAGTATCAGTAACTTTTGCTCTTATTACTCTGTCTTTAGTGCTGAGCTTGAGACAAACTGGGTGAAAAACAGTCATTTGCCATCTGCACCATTTCAGTTTCCTCTTTAGCTTTTCCCAATAGGTGCTTCTCAGTCAATGTTCAGAAAGTTAAAATCATCCTTGTAAGCTGTGGTCTAAACTTTCACATTAAGCAGCCTCATTAGAAGGAAAAAACCTGCACACATTTGCAGATACTTATAGAGATATCTCCAGCCCTTCTATACTATCCTTGCTGGGTGTCCTGCATCTGTTCTGGTGTTTGCTCCCAAAGAGCTGTGCCTGGCAGACCTTTTATGGGAGGCACCCAGATCAATCTCACTACATGCTCAAACCATCTCAGCCGTGTCCTCCCATAGCTGAGATTGCACACAAGCTCCTTACATATTGTCAAACTTTAAATTCAGCAATGTAGAGTAGGCTCAGAAAACCTGCACAGAAACATACTGTAAATTCAGCCACTTGTATTTTCAGTGTAATTCTTTTATTCACTATCCAGTGGTGACCATAGGTGAGGATGGATATTAGATTGAAAGCTACCACTTGAGTCTAGCTTCTGGTTTAAAACCTGACCACAGTCTGGTACAATGTTTGCAAAACTATTACCACTCCTTAGATTCTTTGATCAATCATACAATCAATACTTCAAGTATCAGCAAAGGTGATAGACCATTATGTATTATCTTTTTCATGTACATTTTGCAAACTTTTTTGCACAAATAAAAATGTAATACATTATTGTACAAATCTGCAGAATATGTAGTTATCTATGTAGAATAAAATCCAATGGGGCTGTTTTACTTAAAATTGACAGATTTCTAGCATTTTACAATGCTAACAACGCAGCAAAATTTATTCTTATTAAATGATTTGTTTTTGAGATACAGAAATATAGTTAAAATGTATATATTAACTTAAGCTCACTACTGAAAATATATATTCTCTATACAGTTCAGAGGTTTATTATGCTGTAAGATATAGGTAAATAGAATTTTGGGGGGCAAGCTCACTTGAAAATGCACACTCCTTGGACATGAGTAACAGTAATTGGTGCTGAAGTTTTGTGTGTGTGCGGTTGTTAGGCACCTCAGGCACAGAGGCTAATAAGTTCATTATTGCCACATGTAAAGGGTACAGTGAAATTCTTACTTGGATTTGCGAATCAACATGTAAAATGTCACCATTGTCCAGCACCTTGATCAGTGAGTATTACTACTTTACCTTGAAACTTATTCCTTCCTTATCTTAAATAACTACCTTAACGGTATTATAATTAGAGAAGATGGATCAGTCTATTTCAGCATCACTAATGCACATATATATTTACTAGGTACTGTATATAACAATAGGTTTCCCTGCTGCCTTCTAATGTGCGGAGGAACTTTTCATTCCGCATGCAGAATGGCCCATGACATCATTGTGGCCCTCATGTCAAGTCAAGTGGCTTTGTTCTATTTTACCACCTTTATCTATAGATACTTGTTGTACCACATATGCTAAAAATGAAAAAAACATTTCAAGGGGTGTGCTTACTTCTTCACATCACTTCCATTAATAAAACTTCATTAAATGATATTTTCTGTAGCTCATTTAAAGTAGGCTTTAACCTGTTATTAAATAAATCAGAATGCATTTATCCATTTTCAAACCCACTGATCCTGACCAGGGTCTTGGGGAAGCTGGAGCCCATCCAAGTAATCATTAGGTGCAAAGAAGGAACAACCCGTTGACAGGGCACCAGTCTGTCGCAGTGTGAACACCCTTACACTTAAACACACACTTGGGATAATCTAGCTACACCAATTCACCTAACCTGCATGTTAGGACTGTGGGAGTAAACCAGAGCACTTTGAAGAAATTCACATGGACATGCAGGGAGCACCAGTGACTCTCCTTGTTGGGAGGAAGCCGCACCACCATTGTACTACCATGCCATCCTGTTCTTAAGATTTCTAGAAAAATTTTTTTTTTTTTTTTTTTTTTTAACAAAAATGCAAACTATGAAATCTTATTAAACATAAAAAACACAGACTGTTTATGAGATATTTCAGTCTGTCTTTCTTTTTCGTCACAGCAAGGAAACAACCTTATTTGGTGTTTAAAATTAGACTTTTTTTTCCAGTGTTGCAGGTAAATGTTCCATTTTTATTCTGTTGAAATACATTGATCACACCATTCTACTACAGTAGCCATTCATTGTTTTGTAACTCACTTATCCAGTTTGTACAAATGGGAAGCCATTGGCTATTCCTGCAACACTGGATGCTAGGTAGGAGCAAATTTTTGTGGTGTGCAGTCCATTGTAGGACAAAGTCACACATGCATGTCCACTTAGTCACTACACTTAACATGAAAATCTTTGAGATGTGGGAAGGAAACTGGTGTAGTTAGGAAAAAAAGTTATATCACTGTGAGGACAATATAGAAATGCCACATGAGCAGTGCCAGTACCTGGATTTAAACAATAGTACATAGACTTCAAAATTTAGATGGAATGTAGGACACTGCTCTTAGATAGTTTTCACATAATTTACAGTATTCATAAATATCTGAAGATACTTCTACAGTGAGCATTAAATTCTGATTAACGGAACGTCTGAAGGTAATTCTTTTCTCACTAAATCTAATGTAATTAGAAGATAAAAATAATTAGGAAATAAAAAATATGACATTTAATTAATTTTCTATGAATATATTTATAAGAAGAAAGTAAATCAAATTTTGACAATTAAGGTTTTACATGACCTTCCAACATTTTTCGTTTCTGAACTTCTCCAGTATCTTTTATTTATTTTATTCCTTCTTGCTTATATATATGATTTTAATTGGCCCTATGCATATTTCATTATATCTTTGGGTTTTAACTGGAGAGCAGTAAGTATAAATATTATAAGAAGTATCTTTGTAAACAGGAAATGAATGCACCATCTTTTAGAGTGGAAAGGACGGCAGATGGAGAGATGCTGCTGCATTATTATTCTGACAGACGAGGTCTCTATCACATAGTGCCAGGTAAGCAAATTAATTATAATTACATGCATATGTACTATACTGTATGTAGTATATTTATACTGTATTAGTAGTTTTGTGCATGTAGTTTTTTTTAATCAAATGTTATTTTGTGGTTTGTTTTAACTAAATTTATAAATGTATCCTGAGCTCTGTGCTTGTTAATAGGGATAAGTTATGAAAGAATACATTTAAAAGAGCTTAGTATTACCATTGTAACAATTTTAAAGAAAAAAAAAAAAATAGCAACATGCAATGAGATATTTTATTTCTGGAGAAAATGAATATTCACCTAAGTTCAAACAAATGCCAAATATAAACTAAAGTATATGGTTATTGATTGTATTATTGTGGAAATTTACTTGAACTTTAATGTAGCATTTTTGTATTGCCCCATGTGTATAGCTTTTTCCTGCATGTAAACGGCTGCTTCAAGCAAAGTCGCTTACTGCATAAGCAGACCAAACAGTTGTCTTCAAACCTATGTAGGATTTTTTGATCAATAAGTCGCCCTCCCAAGAGGGTGCTATAATAATGTGGGATTTTAAAAAAATAAAAAAAAAATTCTAACTTGGTTAATTATTTAACAGTTTTGCCTTTGGCAATACTGGTAATTAATCTAATAATTCGGTAAGGCTCTTAATTTATTTACCTCATCTTCCTCTGCTTTTGGAAGTGGATCTCCAACTTTTAGACCTATATCAAGGTAATTGAGGACACATTCATTTTACGAAACAATAATACAATTTATTGATAAACACAAATATTACAGAAGTATGATAAGTGCATGTATATATTGACATATAAGACTGGAAGCAGATACACTAAACAGAAAAATATATAACAAGGGATGGCTATTTAATGGTATTTAGAGTTCTAGTTTTCTTGGCACTATTGTTTTACAATACCAAGTCTTTATGGATGATGTCTAATATTGTGTGGAGTTGTTACTTTGTTCTTGATCTGGGTTCAAATGTAGGATTGCTCATACATTGCAATGCACTCTGTCTTTGTGCTGCATGATTCTTGTCACTGCTGTGCTACTGCTTTCTCAACTTGCTTCTGATGTTAGGCCCTTTGCTGTGTTGTCTGAAACTTAGGGAAAAGCATTACTCTTTCTGGCACAAGAGTTTAGATGCTGAATTTCCCTTCTTGAAGTGATGGCCGCTTCTCAGCCTACATACTGGCTCAGTGTTTAGCTTGGCAAACTGGATCTCAGCTCTTTGATGCACAAAGAGAACAGTTTGTTGGATTTGGGTATCCAAGGAAGAGCAGGTTATATCTTTTTAGGTTTTAGAGATCAGGTTTCAGAAGGTAATTTTGCATATTTCGTCCTCCCCGATAGAATCCCTGAACTTCTCTCAACTTGCCATTGTCTTCTCTCTTTTCTTCTTCCCACATTTGACAGATGGGGTGCATGTGGCTTCAAAGGAAGGTGGAACCTTCCAGGTACAGAATCAGTGTTTTTTTTAATATATGGGTTCTTCTATCCATTTTAGTTCTCATCCTTTGAATTATAGATCTTTGTCCTTGCTTGAGTCCATTTCACGCCGTCTGGCACAAGAGGTCTGCAAAAGGGCATCTGGAGAGATGTCAGTGCAATTCTGATTTACACTTTTCTTATCAGATGAGGTTCAGGCAGATCCTGGTACAAGCTGGAGTTCAGTTATTTAACTTGGAATGCAAGTGGAGGAAGGCTCAGCTGGATGCCTGCATTCCTGTTAAATATGCTTTCTCAGCATGCCTGGTGTGCCACGAAAGCCTAGCAGAATGGGCAATGTCCACTTTGTCTTACACCTAAGCTACAACTGTGCCACTCACTATGCAGCTACTTTTCGAATTTTTTTTTGTATTTCTCAGTTACGAAACCCTTTTGTAATATGGCAACTACCCACACTACAGTATATGCTCTTTACACTATACTTTGTCCCAACCTAATATAAACATCCTCTTACAATAAAACAAAATTAACAAAACTCAGTAATACCAATAGTAGCAAAAGTATTTAAAAAGAGTTGTAGTGAGAGATACTTATAATAAGATACAGAAGATGGTGAAGATCAGTCTCTTCAAGTCTAGGTGCATAGCTGCTTAAGTTTTTTCACTCTGCAGAGGTCTTATATTTTGCCAGTTTTATTGGAAAGTACAGATGCCTTGTTTGGGTGCTCGTCCTGTTGTTTCTGTTCTTTCTCCCTTTATTCTGTGTATCATGTAGCTCAAATTTAAAGGCTTCTCTCTATGTGGAATTAACAATGAATACTTGAATAATCAATAATCTTAAAACCAACTGTCATGTTTGCATTACATCAATATTTTATTTTCCAGGCTGCTGTCCCTTCTGATCCTAATTAATCAAGACAAATAAATTCCAAAAATATGTCTAGAAATGATTGTTAGGATACAAAATAAATGATCTACATATACAAGGATTTAATTAATAAAGACACAATCATTACATAGCAGTAAGTTAAGAAATAACAAATATTTCAGAAAAAGAGCTTGCTTGTCTGAAGTGAGATTCAGAGTCCAATAGTCTGTAGTTCAACTTGAGATGATTGCAATCTGTTTCACTTTAAGGCAGTTTAACTGAAATAAGCCTTGTTTGTAGAAAAAGGTACACATTCAAGTGTATGGATTGTTGGCTTTTTAATCAGTTTTAGCTTCATGGCATATTACCCCACAGTTCAGATTTTGACTTGTTTGCAGTTTTTTTTTTTTTTTTAAGTTTTGAGTTAATGCATATCATTAACATATATACATTTTAACAGGGCTGTAGGCTTGTTTAATACACGTTTTTTTTGTTTTTTTTTACTTTTCCTGTTGATGCTGACTGTGATCAATACAAAATATCTGAAGATCTGAAAAGTATATGACTGAATATGTTTTCCAAATAAGGTGGACATTGTAAAGTGACTTCCAGTACCATGAGGTGAATAATCTCTGAGGTAATCAACCTCTGCAAAAACAAAGCTAGCTTTTTTTTTTACCTGAGATGATTAAACATGAGTTTTAAATTGGCATTCCTGTGACAATCAAATGAATTACTTAGTAGCAAAATTAATGATTTAATTAAAGGACAGTTTCATGGTAGTCTTCTGATACAGACAGTGATAACTGATATCTATAGGTGTATTTGATAATTTTTTTACCATCTCTAGTTCGGGCTATTCAAAATGAAAGAGCAGATTTCAAAAATTTATTTCTAACAAACTGCATAAGACAGAAACAAATTCCACACATCACTGGATGGGGGAAAGTTCAAAGTTTAAAAGCCGTCTAAAAGTACCAGTGAATGCCACTGAGTGCTTTTTCTCGTTTATAGTAAAATGGCGACAACAGCACAAGAGAAACCATTTTGGAGGTCCTGCGTTACCTGAACGACACCATTCCAGGATGATGGATTGGAAGAGGTGGATAACAAGATTTTGCTCATCATCTATGGCCTCCCAGGTCCCCAGAACTTATTCCCTGCAATTTTTATCTCTGGGGGTACATTAAAGAAAGAGTGTTTGTTCCACCTATGCCTGCTAATCTTCAAGATTTGTGACACTGAATTGAGGAAGCTGTGAATTCAGTAACTAGGAACCAGTTGACTCGTTTGTGGCAAGAAATGGTCTACCGTTTTGATGTTTGGCATCATGTCGAGGGCATGCAACCTCAAGGACCACAGGACCAAACTTTGAACTTTCCTCTATCCAGTGATGTGCAGAATATGTTTCTGTCTTATACAGTTTGTTTGAAATAATTTTTTGAAACCTGCTCTTTCATATTGAATAGCCCTGTATATTGGTTAGTTATACTATACTCAAAGTTAAGGCTGAGAAAGGTCGCAATGGCTTGCTGATGTTATAGAGAGTATGTGTTGTGTCTTGACATACACAGCTGGTATCATGGAAAGGAAAGTATAAAACAGTAGTAGCTATTTTGTGTGTCTGGTTTCTATGATACTGCATTATTGATTGACACATGTAACCGTCATCTCATGGCAGTCGTGATATACAAGATGGCAGGTAATGTTAAGCAGGCATCTGAACTTCAGCCCAACAAAGAAAAGGCATTTGTATAGAAACTGAAAAAAAGACATTAATTATTCTAATAATTAAAATATGAACCTAATATATGGCCTGACTAAGAGAGAGAATTAGAGAGAGGTAGGAAGTGAGAATATGAGTGCTTGTTGGTTCTTTGGCGTGAATCAACCTCCCCTTATAGATAGGGGTCATCTGCCATGTTGAGTTTGCACTGTGAATTCATTTTTTTCCATCCATCTCTTTGCATTTAGTGTAGTTTTAGTTTACATTTGGGCCTTCATGGTGTTATTGTGTGCATATATATTTATATTTTTATACTTGGTATAGTAACCAAAAGAGTGGACACTTTGTCCGATTCACCTGGAAACAGTAAGTTAAATGTTCTTGACAAGGCAACTTCTACAAAATGAGCTAAGGTTCTTAAAGCGTAATCCTGTGGCTCCTGTGTTCATTTGAAATTGAAGCCTCTAAAACTTTCAATGTTGCTAAGATGCCAAACATTTCTGGGCTTCTATGCTTTCATGACAGATAGAAACTTTACCAGACACACTTGTACCATGATTGCCTCTTTGCTCACAACATAACTCTCTCTCTCTCTGAAATCAGCTGCTATTAAGCTGGGAATTGTTTTCAATGAATGAAGGTTTACTAAGTTATAGCTTATCCAGCAAAAGTTGTTATTGGTCTGGGAAGCCACTGTCACATTTGCTGAACCATGGAAAATGAACTTTTTTCTCCCAGCTTTCCCCAACTCACTACTAAACTTAAAACAAACCATGAGACTGATAGCAGAAAATGGGCATCAACTTAAGTCTTTTAAGTACTACAGAGCTCTTTATATCAATATCTTATGCTGTGTATATGCGTGTATTTATGAGAACATTCTGTTCAATTCCACATAAGTCTTTGTAGTGGTTTTTTTTTTTGTTTCACTTTTTGCTTTTGCTTTCTTCTGAGATTGCATAGAACAAGCATACAAAAATTTCTATATTTTAGTTATTGAAGACCATTTGCCAATAATTATTCTTTGGAAGCTCATTTTTATTACCTTTGTTAGGTGAGCTCTATAAATCCAGACACTGGTGAATACTGAGTGGCAAAAGTGACATCAGAAGTAATAAAGAATAAATGACTATTTTCAATTTAATTATCCTTATATTGATACTGTTTTAATTCTAAAACCTGCACTGAATAAAGAGGACTAAGAGCACCAATGGTTGGATAAACCAAAATAATGTTTAATGCAGTATTTCCTGAAAAATTGGTCAAGCTCTGTACATAGGAATTATGGTATGAGATACCCTCTAAATTCTTAAAGAGGCACGTTTCTGAATTTTCAGGGACTATTGAGTGCTCTCAATTAAGTGATTGTGGAGACAGAAGTTGAATAAAAGTAAGCAATGCAGCATTCTTAACAGAAAGGAAGTTGATAAAAGTAACATTTAATATTTAAGAGAGTGCAATGCTGAATAGCAGTGATGATTTTTCTGTCATGCAATGCAGAGTAATGAAAAAAGTTGTGTAGCCTTTTTCCAACATACAGTAAATACTCTAAAAAAGGACATAATGTGTAAATGCATTATATTTTGCAAAATTAATTTTAAATTTAAAGTGATTGTAGAATAAACAATATATCAACTTAACTCAATATTACCTATCTGTTTTTTTTATTAACAAAGGTATTATTGAAGCAGTTGCAAAGGATTTCTTTAGTAGTGAAGTGGATATGAAAGTTCTGAATCAATTTGAAGAGGAGGAGCAAACTGGCAAAAAGGAACATGTTGTATTTCTAGTAACTCAAAGGAAGACTACGAAAAAAAGGAAAGCAAAGGATGCCAAAATCATAAGCAAACAAGAAGAGAAAGAGGTTTACCTTAATTATACAATTATTTAGTAATTAATGTAAAATTACAGGTGGAAAGTATTTTATATACTTTTTTTTTTGAAAGCATAATATTTTTTTTACATATTGACATTTTGCTAGTAGTTATGTATAGCTCATCTGCCTTTTACTATAACAACAGCAACTAGTAGAACTGCCGTTACAGGGCGTGTACATCTCACCTTTTCTAACACTGCTGAATTCACAGCTGTAAAGACATACAACATAATTAATAGAACTTTCCACAAAAAACTGAACTCTTGATGTCTAAATTCACACTTAGTGCATATGTCAAACAATCCACATGCTTTCAAGGTTGGGCTTTCTCACTGTAGTTCATAGTACATCTATTTTAATTCAGTTTGGTCAAACCATTCTATCACTAATCTATGGTTATTTTAAACTTTTGTATCAGTCTGAGCTAACTACAAATTTGAAGTATGATTATATATTGTAAACTGAGCTTTTACTTCACCTTCTTCGATTCAATATGCCCCCCTCATTAAAAACTTAACAGAAGAAAAGGATACAATGATCACAAGGCTCACTTAATACGGTATATTATTGTGAAGTTTGTGAGACTTACCAGAAATGTTTATTGGATTTATCTACTCTTACCGTTGAAGAATAACTGGCACACAGCTATGCACACATACAGTACACCTAGCGATCCTATCCAGATATAGTCTCAAGTTGTGCCAATTTCCAGTCACTCCACAATATTCTATGTAGGACACAGTTATACACAAACACATACAGAGATCTTAGCCAGACAAAGAATCAAGTGTTGCTGATTGCCAGTCACTCTGCAATATTCTGCATATTCTCTACAGAGGGACTCACTATCACCAGTACTAACAAAAATGCAGGTGTCATCACGATACACAAGACTCTTTAGGTTATGTAGCACTTACTAACCAAGCTGTCTAACTTTTACCACAGTTGTTCTAATTATTGAGTCATGACCTCAATATCCTTGATAAACCACACAGGCAAAAAAGTGGCAATATTGTCCACACTTGGCGCCCTCTTATTATTTCAATTAGTCTAGATAAAAGACAAAATATGGAAAACATAAAAAACAATGTGACATTTATTAATGTACTGTATAACAATACCAAATAGAAGAAAATATATTCTAGAATAAAATGGATAGCAAAGTCTGGATATAAACAATCTTAGAAAAGTTTACTGAATGTGAGAAATGTCAAGGGGTGGATGTTGTACTGGGTGACTTTTGATTTAATGATTGGTGTTATCCATAGGCTGCATTTTCTGACATCCAGATAAAATGGTAACAGGTCTCAATCTCTGATGTTGCCTCCTTTGTCGCCTTCTGTAATTTTTCTTCTTTTGATGCATCAGACAAGCCACGCTGGTGTTAAAACATCACACATTTTGGCTGTTTTGTCCTAATGATGAATGCCTCCGACTAAAATGTTTGATCTTTTAAGTACTTCCACTCTCCTTCCTTTCTCAAGCTGTAAATTCTGTAATTAACCCTATGCCATCCATCTGTTCCAAGGATATACATTAATTAAAACAGGTTCTGTGGCTTCTGTACTTATTTCCAGTTCCCAGGTCATAAAGTACTAACTGGAACAAATGGCTAATTAACAAGTACAACACACAATGATGCTTGCAATGCCGTAATTAAAGTCCTGTAAAATCAGTTTATCCTGGTTCATTTGAGCAAAATAATTAAAATTCTATTCTAACTCTAGAATATTAGTCATGTATGTATATTAAATTAGAAATCAGCCATTTCAAGTAATAGTCATTTACAACATTAATAACATCTTGCCTATATTTTTAAATACATTTACCGGTACCTTGATAAAAAAGTATCAATTTCTGTCAAAATCATCACCATTGACTATCCTGCATTCTCCTTCAGTTCATACCAACTTTCTATTTTCTATCTTTTCTTTCAACTTCACTATGTGTTTTGCCACCAGTACAACATATTCATCACACAGTAATAATAATAATAATAATAATTCATTACATTTATATAGCGCTTTTCTCAGTACTCAAAATAGGCCTACAGGCAGTTTTTGTGGACATTAGAAAACTGTGACAAAAACAGGGTATTCAGTCCAATAATCGCATCAGTCCTATTCACCTAAATAACATCAAGTCAAGATCTGAAGGTCCCTAAAGCCCTACTCTCCATCATACTACTTGGTCATTTATTTCATGTGCCTGTGGTTTTTTTGCATGAAGAAAAATATTTGTGCAAAATCTACCCTTAACAAGTTTCCAACTGTGTTCCCATGTTCTTGTTGCAGAATTTATTTTAAAGTAACAGCTGGGATCCTGTGTACTAATTATTTTAATCATTTTAAGCATTTCAATGATGTCATCTCTTAATCTCCATTTGCTTAAAAGTAAAGATGGTTCAGTTCCTTTGACCTCTTCTCATAGCTCATACTTCTCAGTCCCAAAATGAGCCTAGTCACTATTCTCTGGAATGTTTTCTAGCGCTGCTATGTCTTCAGTTGAAGTCCCTTGACTTGTACTTCACACAATGTGATTTATATCATACCATCCTGTTAGTTTACTTGATCACTTTTGTATATTGATTCCACTATAACTCATAGGCTAGTTTCATAAGATACACTTTCAAGTTAAAGAGCTATCATTTCTTCTTCCTATGTGTAGTACCTTACATTTAATTATATTAAATTCCACCTGCCACAATTCTGCCCAATCCTTTGTGTTGTGCAAGTCCCTCTGCATCACGGACAAAGTCAAGATCAGTGAATCTTTCTTCATTAACAGATGCCAAACAGCCACTGGACTTCATGACCCTGCCCAACATCCAGTCCATGCAAGCAGTGAACAGGGTAGTAACAAAAATACAATCCCTGATTAACCCCAGAATCAACAGGGAAATTTACAAAAATTGACAATTTACCTGACATGATCTATATGAAATAAATTAATAAAAGTAATATTAACCCATTTTGTAATATATGTGTACTATATATCACATGAATTACGAGGATGGATGCATTTACCCTTGAATATTTTGCAGTGAAATGTAATATGGTGTGCAGTGAGTACAGATACTATCTCTTACAACACCCTTATGTCTGTCTTTGATCTTTGATCAGAAGACAATGCAGATAACTTCCAAAAGACACTAAAGGCTAGACTTAAAGTTGACATATACTTCATATTGTGGTAATTTTCAGGTCTGCATGAAGAAAATTATATCCTGGTAGTTAAATTAGAGATGTCTGTTTACATTGATTTGCTCATAGGGACTATATGGACTTACTGCAGATGAATCCTAAGCAACACAACTTAATGATGATTGCAAATTAGCAAGGTGCTGGACTCCCAAAAAATACTACTTAAGATTTGATAATTAATATTAAACATTGTTAACTCCATTTTGTAACATGCAGCTACTTATATTATGGGCTGTCAAACTAAAACATGTAAATAACACACACAAATGCTACTCACCCTTTGAAGTAAATTGTTCCACTAGAGTCATGGAATGCTTCAATGATTGTCAGCTTCCTTTTTCTTGTAGACTGTAGAGAACAGCCATTGGACTCCTTGGTCTAAGTTGGCTTTTGGTAGGATGGAACAGAGTTTTTATGGCCAGAGCTTTTTATGAGATTTATCTACTTCATCCACATTAATGACTAACAGAATAATGGTGACTATATTCTAATTCACTACAGTTCACAAATAACGGGTTGTGGTTACTTGTAGAACTATTGATTGACAAGGAAAAAATAATTCTGGGAAGGGTTCTTTGCATATGAAATTGGTTCTTTGGGCTTTGAAAAGGTTCCTAGTATGTGGACAAACGAGAAATCTTTAGTGTATATTTGGCTACCTAGCAGGAATACCAGCAGATCAAGAATAAATAAACCTTAGCCTGTGTTATTGTATGCAGCAAGATTCTTTTAAAATCAGAAATCTTTTGCTATTTTACACATTTATGATCACCTATTTATGATTATTTACCTTATAGAGTCTATTATGCATCTAAATAAATAAAGGCTGTTCCTATGAATGGTTCTTTTGGGGACCAAAATGTGTTTCCCAATTGCGTCACATTGAAGAACCATTTTAGCACCTTTATTTTTAAGAGAGTAGGTTATAGGACTAAGCACAATTTTGCTTTAAATGAATAGCCAGATAAAAAAAGTATATCATTTAAAACTGCATGTTCACTTTATTAGGTCATTAATAATACTCACTAAATGCTAAATATTTTAGAATATAATGCCACAGGGCGGCACGGTGGCGCAGTGGGTAGCGCTGCTGCCTCGCAGTTGGGAGACCTGGGGACCCGGGTTCGCTTACCGGGTCCTCCCTGCGTGGAGTTTGCATGTTCTCCCTGTGTCTGCGTGGGTTTCCTCTGGGCGCTCCGGTTTCCTCCCACAGTCCAAAGACATGCAGGTTAGATGGATTGGCGATTCTAAATTGGCCCTGGTGTGTGGGTGTGTTTGTGTGTGTCCTGCGGTGGGTTGGCACCCTGCCCGGGATTGGTTCCTGCCTTGTGCCCTGTGTTGGCTGGGATTGGCTCCAGCAGACCCCCGTGACCCTGTGTTTGGATTGAGCGGGTTGGAAAATGGATGGATGGATGGATAATGCCACATTGTCTCAACACATTCATCCGTTGTTTTTTAAGTATTTGCTAATAATTTATTTACAAATGTTGGTGCCTTTTTACTGTTTGGTATGTGTATCTTTTCTGTATTTTTTCTTTATAGGAGATGGAGGAGGCTCTGAAGAAAATGAAGTTAAATTATTCCGTTTTGCCCAATTACCCAGTAAAAAGAACACACTGGGATATTGTGAGGAGCATTGTTATGTTTAGCCACGGTTTGTTTCTTCACACATTTTATTTCATTTTTACATTTTGAAAATGAAGAATAAATTTAACTTCAAGTCAATATGAAGTAGAGTAGCCCTCCTACCTTTAGCAGTGTGCAGTTTGTTTTGTTTAATGTTTGCAGTACATTTTTCTGCAGAAGATACTGGAAAGAAGGGAAAATAACTTATAAAAAATATAATAACTTATATAGTGTGCCGTATTACCTGAAATTTTGTATTCATAATTGAGCAATATAAAATGCTACTTAAGGAATATTTTATTCAAAACATCCTTTTTGTTTGAATTAAAATGAAAATAATTTCCAGTCAATACTTTACTAATGATCATGAGTATAAATACTCATAATGCAGTTAGTTTCAGGCAATAGTGCCTTGTGCCAAGCATTGGCTCTGTCTTTCCACTGCCATTGAGGTGAGGAATACTAAACATCATAAAATAGTATAAAGTTGCTGTCTGCAGGCACCGCTATTAGGGAAATAGCAAGACAGGAAGCAGTAATAAGATTTAGTTTTTAATTATTTATTTTTTTTAAATCAGGTATAATGATGGACAGTATATGATCTAGGTTGATGGCTATCAGCCCAGATATATTCTGGTAGAGAAACACAAAATGACTGTACAGATTGTAGTATTGCTCACCCCTACTTAATGCACATATGCACTATTAATTTGTTTGCTTGATTACTTAGACACTGTGTTCCAATCTCCATTTTACACAATTAAACAAATTTTCACAAAATAAATAAACACTACAGCATGACCAACTTTGCAGATATTGTTTTTCAGATTTATACTAGTATATTAAATGTGAACAGTATATCTGTTTATTTTCTGTTGTAGGTAATTTATCTAATTATTTTACACCATCCTACCCAGAGAAGCTCTGGATTGAAGAAAAAACCTTCTGCAATGCATTCCCTTTTCATATTGTTTTTGATAATGCAGTAAGCTTTTTTTTTGTCTCTTTACTTTTCAAGTTATTTCAGCTTAATTCCTAATTTTTTAATTCAGTAAGCACAAATTTTCAAATTCATAAATAATTCCATTCTACAGAAATATTACTTGGATAGTATAGTGGTATAGTGGTTAGCGGACAATGATAATTGCTTGTGTGGAATTTACATATTTTCTTTCTCTGATGACCGGTTCACTCCCAGAGTTCCCAGGCTCAAAAATGTTTTCTTGAACAAAAGTAAGCCCAGTTTAGGTGGACATGTGTATGTGAATGTGCCCTGGGATGGACTGGCATCCAATCCAGGATGTGTTCTTACAATGTGCTGGGATAGGTTCTACCATTCCACTTACATATATTGAAAAACAGAGATGAACAGATAGAAAGAAATATTATAAGTGCATCTATCTTCTTATCTGGTTAAAAAAAATAAAGGAAAATAGTAAAACTATTCACTCACCTTTTATATTTCATTTCTGCAGCTCAAAGTGAAACATGCAGGAGTCAACATTCAAAAATTTGTTCCAGGTTTACAGACTAAAGATATTCAGTTGGATGAGTATTTTAGCATTGTTCACCCTGCTGTAACCTTTACCATTGATGGCATTAGAAAATTTATCAACAGCCAATTTGTACTGAAAGCACGCAGTGAAATGATGCCTGAATTCTATAGGAATCAGCCTGCGCTCAAATTAAGAGGTATGAATGTCAACAATGTATTTGAATTTACAAAATGGGTGTCATTTTATTTTGCAAATGCAAGAAATGTCTTTTATAATGAGACATGCAAATAAAAGCCCTATTTAAGTAATTTATCATATATTTAAGTTGCTGCAGTGCGAAACTCCAAGAGAATTGGTTAAATTTCCTGCTGGGTCAATGCTAGCATGAATTTTGTATGATTACCTTGCTACAGTACACTGATCTAATCAAGGTCTTAAGAAAAATCAACAGACTGACTTATTTCAGTTAAAGAGTGAATCATGTACTACAGGACATTAATGGAAATTAAGGGTAAGTGTATTTATGATTCAATGCCAAATTCTTCAAAGTCTGTGCAAACATACTGAGTCATGTTAGATGAAGCAGGAACCTTAACCATTTTTAGTAAGCAGTTGAATGAGATACTGGTACTGTTTTTACTATTAGTTAATCTGCTGAATGAATGACCTCCTATTATTTGCAAAACTGATGTTCTTATGGGTTGATGGTTCTCTCAATTTCTTCCAACATCCCATAGACAGACTGTAGGCCTGGGTTCGTACATGAGTGTACCCTATAATGGGCAGGCACTCTTTCTGGAGATAACTCCTCTACCTTGTGCCTGAAATTCCTGGAAAAGCCTTGTGCTCACCACACACCTAGCACTGTATTATCTAGATTCAGTAAATTGATGGATGGATATGTTTAAGTAGCTCATGTACAGCATTTTCAATAATAGCATTTGGAAAAGTGGATTTGTTAAATAAATGTTATATTCAGTCATTTTACAAAACAGGTTATTCCAAAACAGGTTGAGGGTTGCAGGGGGCTGGAACACAGAGTATTCTAGGGGTGTCAGTTACAAGGCAGGAATCAACTTTCAGTAATGCACCAGTCCATCACAAAAAAAAGTAACATTTAATTTTTAAAAATTGAGACAATTTGTTTGCTTAGAGAAAATGACCCATCCTCATATTGCACTACTAGAAAATGCAAGATAATAATTATAATGGATAAATGTGAACTTATATCATAGATGATACAGAATGAAATTGCAAACAAGAAGCAAAATTTTGTTATTTTTAATGTATTGGACAATAATGAATATACAGTACACAGTTAAAGTAATCAAACTGCACATAGCAAACTATTCTGCATTACTTTCATGGGTAAATTTCACTTTTATCAACTGTTCCATGTTTATCATGCAGGACAAATGCTATGGATGGAGACAGTTGACTGCATGATATACCTCTGCTCTCCAAAGTTGCGCAGCTTGAAAGAGCTGGAAGACAGGAAGATGTATATTTCTGATATTGCTCAGCACGACACTACCAGAGATCTAATTCTACTGAATCAGCAGCGTTTGGCTGAGATTGAGCTCTCCAATCAGCTTGAGAGGAAGAAGGAGGAACTCCGTATCCTCTCTAGAAACTTGGAGATTGAAAAAAAGAAGACTGAGACATTGCTTTATGCTATGTTACCCCAACATGTGGCCAATCTGCTCAAAGAGGGGAAGAAGGTGGAAGCAGGTAAACAGACAAAAAATATCACAGCTTTGAATGCTTGGGGCTAGAAATACTTTTTTATAAAAAAAAACAAAAAACTATTTAGATTATGTTGTGTAAGACTTGTTACGTTCATTGCAGATATTAATAATAATGTGTTTTTGAAGGCATGCTTTCATTTTTAAAAATAGTAATATTAGCTACAAAAAATAATACATTTTTCATTGCCTAAACCACGTGTTTTTAATCAAAATTGCTTTATTTATTTTATAATGGACTTAAAGCCTGTAACATATACATTAACAGTTAAGAATAAAATAGCATTTTATTTTTATTTATGGCATTATATTGTAAAGCAGTCTGACTAGCATATCAACACATCCTCTGTTTATTCTGACCTTTTTAGATTTACAAACTGATATAACACCCTGAATTTTTATCCACAATAGAAATATAGAGTTAGTATATACAGATTTCTAAATAAGCTCCAAAATTGAAAGGAATGGTTTTTTCATATAGCCCTACCATATAAGGATCCACTTCATAGAGAAGTAACTGGCCTAAGCAGATCTTTTTGGAAAGCTCTGAGAAACAGGAAACAACAGTAAAGACATTAAATTCAATGGAGCCTCCCTTGTAGTGCCATGCCCTTCAGTAAGAAAAAAATATATATGAAAATTAATGGATGTATGCAACATCTAGTTTATTAAACCACAAATATGGATGGAATCTAGTAGTCTACAGTAAGTAATAAATTACAATTATGTAATTATACTTGAGTAGACTCTTTTTATAAATGTGTACTTTTAGAGTTTTAAAAGGAAAATATTTTTATACTTGAATTTATTTTACTAAGTTTTGCTTAATCCAACTATAGTGGACAGGCAACCTATCCTGGGCTAGATCTATTATGATAAGCTGAATATTTTTAATTTTAAGCTGCAACACCATTTGTTTTAATATGGATGCCACCATTTCAGGGCAAAGGTGTTGGACGTTTCCATGGTGATTGTTTCCCAGAATTCTGTGATGTGTACGTCACTAGAGCAGGGGTCCTCAGTCACGGTCCTGGAGGGCCGCAGTGGCTGCAGGTTTTTGCGCCAACCCAATTGCTTAATAAGAAGCACTTACTGCTCAAGTAACAGTTCTGCTTCACTTTAGTTGTCTTGCTCGTTAAGATTTTGAACCCTTATTGCTTATTTTAGTCTTAAACAGCTGTAGTCTTGGTTTTTAATTGTTCCTAATTAGCAATAACATACAAATGACAAAAGAGATCAGCATTTCTCCATTTAGCTTGTTTCCATTTACACCTGTGTTTATCATGCACTATTGGGTTTAATTAAATAATTGGAAGGAAAGTGAAGGACTGAGAATTACTCCTCCATTTTAGACTTCAAATCATTTGGATGATATCCTTAGAAAGGAAAAAAAAATAGGATACAAGAATGATTTGACATGGCAAAGTTAAAGCACTAACAAGCCATGAAATTAAATTATTGGCAACAATTGTTTTCTAATTAAGCAACCGGGTTAGAACAAAAACAAGCAGCCACTGCGGCCATCCAGGACTGTGATTGAGGACCCCTGCACTAGAGCAACCATACGTAAATTGGCGCATTTCTGGTAATCAGTGTTCTAGTTTTGGTTGCTGATTCTGTTCTGACACTTGATCAGCTTAAATTTCGATTTTGAATTTAGCTTATTCTTGAGTAAGTTTACCTCATGCTCATTCCCATAAAATTTATACTGTCCTCTAACTGAGTTGGTAAAGGTACCTTCCTTTCACTTGATGCTTCTGAGATAGACTAAGGCTCCCACAAGCCTGAACTGGATTCAGAGAATTTGAGATTATATTAAATAGAATAGTCTTTAAAGAATACAACTGCATGATTGACATGGAAAAAAAAGAATGAACTAAACATATATTTTACTAGGTGTACTAAAATAACCAAATTTGCTGGTTTCTTGAGAGCCACTCAAAGACAATGGAGACATGGGAATGCTAATTCTCCCTGAGACTTAAAACATTGAGATAAGGTGGTTTGTTTTTCTAACTCGTACATTAATTCAGGTTTAATTAGGATTGTAAAAGCACCTGACTGTAGCAGTGTAGTGTTATTTAATACATGCACATCATAATTACTGTAAAATTACGAAAGTCCAGCCTTTGTTTAAAAAAGTTTTAACAATTTTCCTTATTTCAAAAGTTAATACATCAATGCATTTGATGCATGCTTCCATTTATCTGAATTGCTGAAAACTCAAATACCTGACACAATTATTCTCCAAGCATGCACTTCTATACTTTTGTGAAACTCATTCATTCATTTCATTGAACCGAGTTAACAGAGTTTAGAAACAATTGTTGCTCCTAATTACAAGGTTAGCTGAACATCCTGTTTAGAAAACTGCACAGAGCATCAGGTATGTTGTGCTCTTCCAGTAATTTCACTTTTCAATATAATAAAATATATATCCCAATATGGAGGAAAGAACATAAACTTCTTTATGGCTGAATGCAACAACAAACATTTGGCAATCTTCTCTGAATATGATATAGTGGGGAATTTCTTTCTTAACCATTTAAAGAATGGACCAGCTTAAAAAAATAATAGGGGTTAGCATCCTACTATGAAAGAAAGAGGTGCAGAGCATGGATTACATGCTGTAACAGCTGTGAGTTGTGGTTCAACCAAGTACTGAAAGGAGTGATTTCTGACATTTTAGCTTTTGGAATGTAACTTTATATAGTTTTACAAGTGCTTTCCAAATAAGAAAGAAATATGAAAAAATTGAATTTTTAAGTGAAAACAATCTCCATCTACAGTGGCATTTTCAAAATGTTTACAAAAATATCCATGTCAATACTAAAATGGCCAAAACCGCATATGATGCTGACCTGTGCCTACGTACGCATTGGTGGAAAACTCTTTGAAGGGACTGTGTAGTAAAAAAATGTTAAAGCGATACAAAAATAAGTGTTTAGCCAGCCTTATGTTCATTCACAGGATGAATGATTATAAAAATCCACAGCAACAGTGTGCATCTTGTTCCAAAGGACATCTGTGAAACTAATGCTATAAAAAAAATGCTTGTGCACCTATATCATCGCTTGTGCTTTCTTGTCTCTCTGTGTTCTGTAATATTGAAACCTTGGCTACCATGCTACACCCATACACTTTGTTAAGCACCTTGCTATTAATTTTGAGGCAGAATGTGCTCCAACTTACTGAACAAATTAAGTTAAAGCAATAAATATTGATGAGATTCTGTCAACTGAGTTATTTACAATCTGATTTTCACAGAGGTCTTAATTATTCACTATAACGGTAATGTTACTGACTGCACTGTAGCAACCAGTGTGCAATTTGCTTTTACACATGTATGTAGCACTAAAAATTTACAAAACGCAATTAAGAAGCATAAAGGTAAGCAGCACAATAAGTGCTATGATTGCTATGCTGAAAAATGTATTTATCCCATGAAAGGTGTCTAGTCAAGGAATTAGACTTAATGAACAGGATCCAATCAGGGAAAGGCCATGAAATAAGCATAAACCAATCAGAATGCGATTTGAGAATCATTTCTGGAATACTGCATATGTCCATCCACACTGAAACGTTGACACTACATTTTCAGGAGTACATGACCCCGTGGAGCGATTTTTGTTATCAGGGATCAAGAACGACAGGGTAGTGTGGATGAAGGGTGGAAACTTAAGACAAATGTATGTGTTTTTAAATAAAAATGCAATAGAGTGATGGGGCTTTAATAATCCCAGGCAAACTGATCATATTATGACAAACATTTATGTGAAAAATGATTGTGGGTTGAATACTTTTTTTTAAGACACACACACACATATAGTACATATACACATAAACAAAGTCAGATGTTTCAGATACCTACAGATTCTAAACTGATCTTGATTCATTCTGTAAAGATCTATAGTCATTCTTTATTACTGGGATACCAACTTTTAAAAGCACCCTGGTGTCATTTTTCCAGTCTAACAGCACTGTAATGTTATAAACAATGGTTTACTGCAGGTTTTACAAAATTTAATTGCCAAATTCTCAATAAGAATGTGCCTTGAGATGATTAAAATTAAAGTGATGGTGTTGCTAGCTATAATCTGGTCATCTTTAATTAAGAAATATTCATATATATAATTTCAGGCTAAATAGTCAATAATTTTTCCAAAATAGCTAAAATGTGTTTTGCTAAAGAGCATTTATAGAAACTAGTTTAATTCACTTTTTTAAGGCTGAGTATATTTAATGTTTTTTCCTTAAGTAGCCAATACTTCCACTTAAGTGTAATTTTTCAGAATTAAAATAATCTGTGTGAGAAAGTAATTTCTGATAATTCTTTGAAGAATTAATTGGAATTTGTTATTTTTCTGGTTTTTACAGGAGAGTTCAAAGTTTGCACAATCCTGTTTAGTGATGTTGTAACTTTTACCAACATATGTGCTGCTTGTGAGCCAATACAAATTGTGAACATGCTGAACTCAATGTACTCAAGGTTTGACAGATTAACCAACATTCATGATGTCTACAAAGTAGGTGGAATGTTACTGAAGAGTTACATTTGCAACTGTGTTATTTATGAAGAATACAAGTTTGCACCTGTTCTTGTAATTTAATCTATTTTAATGATTTGCGTTACACTAAAAATTTATGATGAAATAGTTACGAAAACGAAGGAATAAATGGTGGGTAATTTTACTTTTAAATTTTTAGTAGTTTCTTTCCATATGCTAATAGCCTATTATAGTATGACTTATCATGTTGGTGTGTATGAGACGATGTCCTACTGGTGCTACATCTGGAGTTGGTTTCTGCTTTGTACACAGTGCTACCAGGATAGCCTCTTGCTCCTCATAACTTTGTAATGAAGTGAGCAGATTATAAAATGAATGCATAAATTTAAAATGTTTATTAACATAACTTTGTAAACACATCTTTTATTCACAATGATCACAGAAAGAATTTACAAAATTTTACATAATTTGAAAGTCAAGAATGATAATAAACCATAAACTTTAAGGTTTACAGAAAGAATCATGCTGGAAACTTTAATATTGCAATCATTTTAGCTGTTTAGAATCACATATAAATACTATACCCATTCCATTTATTGTATCAACAGTGTAAGTAGTCATAAAGGTCTGCAAAAAAGTCATATTACACCAGCTTTCATGTATTATTTAAGCAATTCTGTCAGTAATTTAAGGTGATCTTTGTAACAAAAATATAAGACACGGACATCAATTTTAGCATTGCTTTCTCAGGTGGAAACTATTGGGGATGCCTACATGGTGGTAGGTGGCGTGCCAGTTCCAGCCGATTCTCATGCTGAGCGAGTTGCAAATTTTGCTCTGGGTATGCGAATAGCTGCACGAGAAGTAAAGAGCCCAGTCACAGGACAACCCATCCAGGTAAAACATTATAATTGTCAGCTTTAGATCACTTCTTTATTAAAATACCAAAGGTACAATTAAAAATAATTAATTGCATATTCTAAACATAATCAAGAATATGTTTACCTTTTTAACAGTTTTCACTACTTACACAAGTAAGAAATGAAGTTTTTTTTAAAATTTAGGCTCAAACTTGTATCCATTTAATCAGTATACAATAGTATTATGTACATCAACAAAGTAAAGTTTTACATGGTTACTCTGATTTATGTTAAAATTTAAAATAAAACAAAACAAAAACTTATTGCATATTGATCAAAATTTCTTATTTTTAATTTTTTTCTTAGTTTACTGATGTATGCAAAGCATTTTTCCCTCCATCAATTATTTAACTACATTTATGGGCATGTTCTTATTTGTGTTCAGAAGATGATGCCATAGTACAGAAAATGATGTACTTCTCTATTTACAGATTAGAGTCGGGATTCACACTGGGCCAGTACTAGCAGGAGTGGTTGGAGAAAAGATGCCTAGGTACTGTTTGTTTGGAGACACCGTAAACACAGCTTCTAGAATGGAAAGCCACGGGGTGCCTGATAAAATACATCTAAGTCCTACTGCCTACAGGTGAAGTATAGCGTTAAAGCAGCTGCAGTAAATAATGTATCTGGCAGAGACATTATTGTCCAATGAAAAGTGCACTGTCTTTGAATATTCACCTTTTCTTATAGAGATTGTCTTATTGTACCTTGCATCAATACAGTATAATGTATGTCTTTATTGTGAATACTAGAACCATTTACTTTACACATATAGCAATTACACACCCCTTATATAATAACATGGTGGTTCAATTTATGCACTTGCTTGTCATCATATAGTGTACCAATCAAACCTCCACATTGCATCACTCATTGTATTCCATTATGGTATACAATATTAATTTTACATGTTACACATTACTATAAGACTTCAACTTGAGAAGGAATAAAAAAAGTCACAAAAGATAGGAAAATAACTTTTTCAATTTTATCTGTGTATGAATTGAGGAGAAGTAAAGGAAGACAGGAAAATTTAATGTGAACATAACAAGCTTAAGAGAACCAG
This sequence comes from Erpetoichthys calabaricus, assembly GCF_900747795.2. Classification (NCBI taxonomy): domain Eukaryota; kingdom Metazoa; phylum Chordata; class Cladistia; order Polypteriformes; family Polypteridae; genus Erpetoichthys; species Erpetoichthys calabaricus. Next base: position 162,710,716 of record NC_041397.2, on the reverse strand, counting down.
TCTCTGTTTGCACCTTCTGGCCCAAAGACATGACTTAGCTTCAAATTTCTTATATTGAAAATCCCTAAATGTACAAATATAAGTGTTATCAGAGTTTATTCAGCACCATTTACTTATTTGTTGTACATATTTGGAGTCCTGAGAAAAAAAAAAAAACATGAAGCGGTGTTATTATCATCACCCGCCAATAGCCTAAAGAAGACATCTATATCATCTCTCCATATCCTTCTTTTCATGATACAGAGATGCTGGAGCAAGGTTTTCTTTTTGGCAATCATTTTAACATTCAATAATGAATTTAATATTTTCCTGCTAGCACACTAGAATTTCATCTTTCCTAAAACTGTTGTCTGCATATTGGCTTCCCCACACACTTGTAAAAAAGTATGCCATAGCATGCTTAGGGCACTCTAAGTGTTATTTCTACAATTTTCTATTTTTGCTTCGTGATTTTTTTCCCCTCAGTTTTCACTTGCTCCTAGTTACACCTTGCTGTTACTTCGATAGGCACTCTGTACACACTTCTATAACAATGATAGTTGTGTTCACTGTATGGATTTTAAATTATTATAGGAAATACTCTTTGCTCCGTCCTGTAAGAATTTCAAATTAAATTAATAATTTCAGATTCTTTCATGATTGCTGGTTTATGATGTACATTTTTGGTTTCATAATCATTCACCTGAATTTATTCAAATTAGTGAGCTATTTCACTGCTCTTCTACTTGGCTCATTCATTAACCAATTATGGTATTAAATTGAGAGATTTATCTGTTTGTCTCAAAACTAGACCAATAAAAGAGGGTTGTACAGAGGTTGAGAAACCTGAGAGGTAAATAGTCTTCCTGTACTCAAAGGCTGATAACTGGCAAACTGAAATAAACTACTTAACTTCTCCATGAAGAGACAAAAGGGGTTGCACAACAGAGGAATGTACTGCCAAGGTGGCCCTTTCCCAAAGGCCATTGTTGGCATTCTTATTGCTGAGAGCACCAATTAGGCTAAGTTGCCAAAAAAGTGAGCCAGTGATGTAACTAAATCACTTCATGGAATTTACATCTGGAAATAAATATCATACAATAAACAATTGTAGCCAAAATAAAACTTCTTTTCAACTATGATGAGATATAACTTAAATAGAAGAAGCATCAATAAATCAGATGACACGAGAAAGGAGAAAATGGCAGGGGAAAGTGTAGTTAAGCAGCATAGGATGGTGGTCTGTAGGATAACGTTGGAGATCAAGAAGAGGAAGAGAGTGAGGGCAGAGCCAAGGATCAAATGGTGGAATTTGAAAAAGGAAGACTGCAAGGTTGAGTTTAGAGAGAAGGTGAAACAGGAGCTGGGTGGTAGTGAAGAGTTACCAGACAGTTGGGAAACTACAACAGAAAAAGTAAGGGTGACAACAAGAAGAGTGCTTGGCGTGACATCTGGACTGAGGAAGGAGGAAAAGGAAACTTGCTGATGGAATGGGGAAATACAGGAGAGTATACAGAAGAAGAGGATGGCAAAGAAGAAGTGGGATAGTCGGAGAGATGCAGAAAGTAGACAAGAGTACAAGGAGATAAGGCGCAAGGTAAAGAGAGAGGTGGCGAAGGCTAAAGAAAAGGTGTATGATGAGTTGTATGAAAGGCTGGACACTAAGGAGGGAGAAAAGGACCTGTACCGATTGGCTAGACAGAGGGACTGAGCTGGGAAAGATGTGAGGCAGGTTAGGGTAATAAAGGATAAACATGGAAACATACTCACAAGCGAGGAGAGTGTGTTGAGCAGATGGAAAGAGTACTTTGAGAGGCTGATGAATGAAGAGAATGACAGAGAGAGAGAGAGAGAAGAGGTTGGATGATGTGGAGATAGTGAATCAGGAAGTGTAACGGATTAGCAAGGAGGAAGTAAGGACAGCTATGAAGAGGATGAAAAATGGAAAGGCCGTTGGTCCAGATGACATACCTGTGGAAGCATGGAGGTGTTTAGGAGAGATGACAGTGGAAATTTTAACCAGGTTGTTTAATGGAATCTTGGAAAGTGAGAGGATGCCTGAGGAGTGGAGAAGAAGTGTACTGGTGCCGATATTTAAGAATAAGGGGGATGTGCAGGACTGTAGTAACTACAGAGGGATAAAATTGATGAGCCACAGCATGAAGTTATGGGAAAGAGTAGTGGAAGCTAGGTTAAGAAGTGAGGTGATGATTAGTGAGCAGCAGTATGGTTTCATGCCAAGAAAGAGCACCACAGATGCGTTGTTTGCTCTGAGGATGTTGATGGAGAAGTATAGAGAAGGCCAGAAGGAGTTGCATTGCGTCTTTGTGGACCTGGAGAAAGCATATGACAGAGTGCATCGAGAGGAGCTGTGGTATTGTATGAGGAAGTCGGGAGTGGCAGAGAAGTACGTAAGAGTTGTACAGGATATGTACGAGGGTGACAGTGGTAAGGTCTGCAGTAGGAGTGACGGATGCATTCAAGGTGGAGGTGGGATTACATCAGGGATCGGCTTTGAGCCCTTTCTTATTTGCAATGGTGATGGACAGGTTGACAGACGAGATTAGACAGGAGTCCCTGTGGACTATGATATTTGCTGATGACATTGTGATCTGTAGCGATAGTAGGGAGCAGGTTGAGGAGGCCCTGGAGAGGTGGAGATATGCTCTAGAAAGGAATGAAGGTCAGTAGGAACAAGACAGAATACATGTGTGTAAATGAGGTCAGTGGAATGGTGAGGATGTAAGGAGTAGAGTTGGCGAAGGTGGATGAGTTTAAATACTTGGGATCAACAGTACAGAGTAATGGGGATTGTGGAAGAGAGGTGAAAAAGAGAGTGCCAGGAGTAATTTGTGACAGACGGGTATCAGCAAGAGTGAAAGGGAAGGTCTGCAAGACGGTAGTGAAACCAGCTATGTTCTATGGGTTGGAGAAGGTGGCACTGAACAGAAAGCAGGAGACAGAGCTGGAGGTGGCAGAGTTAAAGATGCTAAGATTTGCACTGGGTGTGACGAGGATGGATGGGATTAGAAATGAGTACATTAGAGGGTCAGCTCAAGTTGAAAGGTTGGGAGACAAAGTCAGAGAGGCGAGACTGCGTTGGTTTGGACATGTGCAGAGGAGAGATGCTGATTATATTGGGAGAAGGATACTAGGCATAGAGCTGCCAGGAAAGAGGAAAACAGGAAGGCCTAAGAGAAAGTGTATGGATGTGGTTAGAGAGGACATGCAGGTGATGGGTGTAACAAAACAAGATGCAGAGGATAGAAAGTTATGGAAGAAGATGATCCGCTGTGGCAACCCCCAACGGGAGTAGCCAAAACAAGAAGAAGAAGAGAGGAGAAAGATAGAAACAATTGCGGAAAGTAAGAGACATCACAGAAGAGGTAAAGGACCTGGGAGCAAAGCATATTTAGTGGGATGAGCACAAAAGCAGAACCTAGGCTCAGAGTGCACACATTGTGGAATGAGCCCCGGACACAGACAGGCAGACATGTTTTAGACACCACCACACGTTTATTTACAGTTACTAATATTTACAATTAATAAGTGCACACACAAAAACCCCCAAGATTCCCCCAAAGTCCAGGCCTCTCACACTCTCTGCCTTTCCCTTCAGGCCGCCTCCACTACTCTCCACCAAGCTCTGTCCTTCTCCTCACCCGACTGCAGCCCTGAATGAAGGGAGGCGGCCCCTTTTATAATCACCCGGATGTGCTCCAGGTGCTTCCCGGCAATCTTCCACCTGCATTCCCCAGTGTGGTGGAAGTGCCGGCTGCGTACCCAGAAGCACTCCGGGTGTCCCCGATCCTCTTCTCCCCAGCACTTCCGGGTGTGGCGGAAGTGCTGAGGTCCAGGGCTCCAAAGGCATTGGGGCGCCTCCTGGCGGTGACCAAGGGCCCCTACAGGGTTGAGCTTCACAGCTCTGTACCTGTGGTCCCCAAAGCAATCAGAGTGGTCGCCCCCTCATAGTTTGGAGGAGGCACAAGCCCTCCTCCGGTCCTCTTGGGTGTCCCGGCTGGATACCACCCCCAGCCGCGTGCCACAACATATATATACGAAGGACGTTCAAAAAGTTTCTGCGTCTTTTTTTTTTTTTTTTTATACACTCTCTTAAGAATTTCAAAAACAAATTACATCATTTTTCTACATAGTCACCTTCAATTACTATTTCTCCTGCCTTCACCATTTCCAATGAAAATATAGAAGTGTGGAAAGTTTTTGAACGTCCCTCATGTGTGTGTATATGTATATATATTATATAATATATATATATATGGATTAGAATGCCTTTCCAATGTAAAGTCATACCTTCTTTTTAGGGTATCAATATCTTGGTGCAGGCCTTGTGATTCCCTTTTCAATTTTAAAGTCAAACATAATTATGGATGCATTGTTTCCTTTAAAATCCATAGGGAAGAAAAGCACAAGTGATCGACTTTTGCAGACACCCAAAGACATCCTCCCCACAAGTATACATGGTATTTGTTTATGCACCTTTTATTATATCTTCATATAAAGTTATATGGTGCTTAAGAAATAGTAGAAAAAGTGTGAACTTTACTACTTCACAACTTACACAACCCCATACATGAGGAGTAAAGTCAAGTTCCAGTATGTAGCTACAGCGGGCACTTTAAGAGCTATTCAAGTTATGGGATATATCCACAATTAGGTGGAGTATAAACCTGAATGGGTGATGGCAAATTTAATAATGTGGGACCTGGAGTAGTGTGTGTAGTTCTGATCACCAAACTATTGATATGTAATGTTTTTGACAGAACTCACTAAAAGAACATGGCTGATTCCATGTCTGAAAAGCTTTAATTTGGCTGCATAAACCAACTAAGTCATGCTTGGATGGAAGAAGGACAAAAGAGTTTCAGTAAATGAGAATCTAGATAAACTGCTGAAAGTTTTTCTTCTATGGAAATACAAGACACATCATGAATGACAAAATGAGAGAGAAAAAGAGATTTGATAGATTGTCTTCAAAGAGGGCATTTAAGTTTTAAAATTACAACCGTTATTTCCAAATGTTTACTTGGCACAAACTGGATGTTTGTATCTATTGTCCATTTCTGGCCTTAGCACAGATAAGAAGTACTATAAGCATTTATTGGTTATAGGATTCTTTTGGATATGTCCAACCCACTATTACAGAATGTGTGAGAGCCACACCAGAGCTGCTGTTTGTGACACAGCATATTCATTCACATCTAGTGCTCGGTACCATGCAGACTACAGCACAACTTAAATAGTTAGTCATGTAAAGTTTCTCTCAGAACTACACACAAAATTAAACAGTACTAGCATTCCACTTTAAAATAGTCACTTGTTTGAATGAGGCCGACCACAGATCATCAGTCACTTACATAGGAAAGGTCAGTAGACCTAGTAACACAGCCAGTCATCTAATAACAGGTAGTTGTGGTCTAACTGATAGGCTTTTTTGTAAATGTCACCAGCAATCCGTTCACAAAAAGCCAGCATGTCAGACTGAAATTACACTTTCTCACAGCAAACATCTATTATAATAATTTGCTAATTAGCTGACTCTCTATGCATCTAAATTTAATTTAGATGCAGCAAACATACTCATCACAAAAGCCACAAACAATTTATAAGCCTTTAGCACTTACTCTAATAGCAATACACAAACAAGAAAAACATATGACAGCATAATAACTTTTTGTACATTGTTTCAGTGCATAGTTACCCAGAGGTTATTTTTCCTGCATGTATGTTTTTTAATTTTTAAAAAAGAACAGAGTATCTTATTTTTATCTTGCATACCTTGTACTTTGCATAATGTAGATAGTCATGGCAAGGTAATTTGTCATAATATTCTACACAAAATGGACTATATAAAATATTGACTGGATTTTTTTTAAATGACTTGAGAAGTTTTGTTACAATACAGACTTAATGAAAACAGCCATAGAAAAATATTTTTGTAACTGTATTCTTGAATTTTGATGTCTACCATACAGTATATAGCAGATAAACACTTCACTTTATAGTTGGCAATGTATTGTTTTTTTCCATAGTGCTCTAAAAAAGAAAGTTTTTGAAATACATGAGAGAGGAGAAATAGAAGTTAAAGGAAAAGGAAAAATGTCCACCTACTTTCTGATCCAAAATCTGGAGCTTTCTGAGGATGAAATCATGGGTCAAGCAGTGGTGCATTCTTCTTCAGCACTTGATCAGGAAGACATACAATCACATAGCAGTGATACTGGTAGGTGGAAAGAGTCGTAGAGGACATACAGTGCATCCGGAAAGTATGCACAGCGCATCACTTTTTCCACATTTTGTTATGTTACAGCCTTATTTCAAAATGGATTCAATTAATTTTTTTCCTCAGAATTCTACACACAACACTCCATAATGACGTGAAAAAAGTTTACTTGAGGTTTTTGCAAATTTATTAAAAATAAAAAAACTGAGAAATCCCATGTACATACAATGGTGCGAAAAACTATTTGCCCCCTTCCTGATTTCTTATTCTTTTGCATGTTTGTCACACAAAATGTTTCTGATCATCAAACACATTTAACCATTAGTCAAATATAACACAAGTAAACACAAAATGCAGTTTGTAAATGGTGGTTTTTATTATTTAGGGAGAAAAAAAAATCCAAACCTACATGGCCCTGTGTGAAAAAGTAATTGCCCCCTGAACCTAATAACTGGTTGGGCCACCCTTAGCAGCAATAACTGCAATCAAGCGTTTGCGATAACTTACAATGAGTCTTTTACAGCGCTCTGGAGGAATTTTGGCCCACTCATCTTTGCAAAATTGTTGTAATTCAGCTTTATTTGAGGGTTTTCTAGCATGAACCGCCTTTTTAAGGTCATGCCATAGCATCTCAATTGGATTCAGGTCAGGACTTTGACTAGGCCACTCCAAAGTCTTCATTTTGTTTTTCTTCAGCCATTCAGAGGTGGATTTGCTGGTGTGTTTTGGGTCATTGTCCTGTTGCAGCACCCAAGATCGCTTCAGCTTGAGTTGACGAACAGATGGCCGGACATTCTCCTTCGGGATTTTTTGGTAGACAGTAGAATTCATGGTTCCATCTATCACAGCAAGCCTTCCAGGTCCTGAAGCAGCAAAACAACCCCAGACCATCACACTACCACCACCATATTTTACTGTTGGTATGATGTTCTTTTTCTGAAATGCTGTGTTCCTTTTACGCCAGATGTAACGGGACATTTGCCTTCCAAAAAGTTCAACTTTTGTCTCATCAGTCCACAAGGTATTTTCCCCAAAAGTCTTGGCAATCATTGAGATGTTTCTTAGCAAAATTGAGACGAGCCCTAATGTTCTTTTTGCTTAACAGTGGTTTGCGTCTTGGAAATCTGCCATGCAGGCCGTTTTTGCCCAGTCTCTTTCTTATGGTGGAGTCGTGAACACTGACCTTAATTGAGGCAAGTGAGGCCTGCAGTTCTTTAGACGTTGTCCTGGGGTCTTTTGTGACCTCTCGGATGAGTCGTCTCTGCGCTCTTGGGGTAATTTTGGTCAGCCGGCCACTCCTGGGAAGGTTCACCACTGTTCCATGTTTTTGCCATTTGTGGATAATGGCTCTAACTGTGGTTCGCTGGAGTCCCAAAGCTTTAGAAATGGCTTTATAACCTTTACCAGCTGATAGATCTCAATTACTTCTGTTCTCATTTGTTCCTGAATTTCTTTGGATCTTGGCATGATGTCTAGCTTTTGAGGTGATTTTGGTCTACTTCTCTGTGTCAGGCAGCTCCTATTTAAGTGATTTCTTGATTGAAACAGGTGTGGCAGTAATCAGGCCTGGGGGTGGCTACGGAAATTGAACTCCGGTGTGATACACCAGTTAGGTTATTTTTTAACAAGGGGGCAATTACTTTTTCACACAGGGCCATGTAGGTTTGGATTTTTTTTCTCCCTAAATAATAAAAACCATCATTTAAAAACTGCATTTTGTGTTTACTTGTGTTATATTTGACTAATGGTTAAATGTGTTTGATGATCAGAAACATTTTGTGTGACAAACATGCAAAAGAATAAGAAATCAGGAAGGGTGCAAATAGTTTTTCACACCACTGTAAGTATTCACAGCCTTTGCTCAATACTTTGTCGATGCACCTTTGGCACCAATTATAGCCTCAAGTCTTTTTGAATATGATGCTACAAGCTTGGCATACCTATCCTTGGCCAGTTTCGCCCATTCCTCTTTGCAGCACGTCTCAAGCTCCATCAGGTTGGATGGGAAGCGTCGGTGCACAGCCATTTTAAGATCTCTCCTGTGATGTTCAATCGGATTCAAGTCTGGGCTCTGGCTGGGCCACTCAAGGACATTCACAAAGTTGTCCTGCAGCCACTCCTTTGATATCTTGGCTGTGTACTTATGGTCGTTGTCCTGCTGAAAGATGAACCGTCGCCCCAGTTTGAGATCAAGAGCGCTCTGGAGCAGGTTTTCATCCAGGATGTCTCTTTACATTGCTGCAGTCATCGTTCCCTTTATCCTGTCTTGTCTCCCAGTTCCTGCCACTGAAAAAAATCCCAATAGCTTCACTGTAGGGATGGTATTGGCCTGGTGATGAGCGGTGCCTGGTTTCCTCCAAATGTGACGCCTGGCATTCACACTAAAGAGTTCAATCTTTTTCTCATCAGACTAGAGAATTTTCTTTGTCATGGTCTGAGAGTCCTTCAGGTGTCTTTTGGCAAACACCAGGCGGGCTGCCATGTGCCTTTTACTAAGGAGTGGCTTCCGTCTGGCCACTCAGCCATACAGGCCTGATTGGTGGATTGCTGCAGAGATGGTTGTCCTTCTGGAAGTTTCTCCTCTCTCCACAGAGGACCTCTGGAGCTCTGACAGAGTGACCATCGGGTTCTTGGTCACCTCCCTGACTAAGGCCCTTCTCCCCTGATCGCTCAGTTTAGATGGCCGGCCAGCTCTAGGAAGAGTCCTGGTGGTTTCGAACTTCTTCCAGTAACAGATGATGGAGGCCACTGTGGTCATTGGGACCTTCAAAGCAGCAGAAATTTTTCTGTAACCTTCCCCAGATTTGTGCCTCGAGACAATCCTGTCTCGAAGGTCTACAGACAATTCCTTTGAATTCATGCTTGGTTTGTGCCCTGACATGAACTGTCAACTGTGGGACCTTATATAGACAGGTGTGTGCCTTTCCAAATCATGTCCAATCAACTGAATATACCACAGGTGGACTCCAATTAAGCTGCAGAAACATCTCAAGGATGATCAGGGGAAACAGGATGCACCTGAGCTCAATTTTGAGCTTCATGGCAAAGGCTGTGAATACTTATGTACATGTGCTTTCTCAATTTTTTTATTTTTAATAAATTTGCAAAAACCTCAAGTAAACTTTTTTCACGTTGTCATTATGGGGTGTTGTGTGTAGAATTCTGAGGAAAAAAATGAATTTAATCCATTTTGGAATAAGGCTGTAACATAACAAAATGTGGAAAAAGTGATGTGCTGTGAATACTTTCTGGATGTACTGTACCACTAGCATGCAAGAATATAGCTAATCAGGTTTTTGAAATTGTATTTGTAATTCCAGTATTTACCATGGTGTATTGATGTTGATGCATTATAGATTCTTCTGGTTTGAATCCCAGCTGAATGTGTAAAGATTGTACAAGTCTATGTGGACAGATGTAAATGTTAAGTGATTTGGCGACTCTAAATTAGCCCATTATTAGTGAATTGTACTGTCAAGGGTGCTATACACATTTTTAAAATAGTGTTTTTTTCATTACAAAGAGAGCACTATATCTTGTTTAACTAAACAAAAACTTGATTTGGTTCACTAAAATTACAGTATTGTCAAAGTTCCCATATATTTCATCTAAATTAGTTCAGTGGTGATTAACTGAAACATTTTTGTAGTTTAATTTCTGTGTTGATATAAACTTTGAAGGTCTGTGCACCATCCATCTTTTGTTAGCAACTTTTCATTAATTATTTTTATCCAGTTTTCCAGTTCAGAATTTTGCTAAAATTAAACCAGCTATGGACAGAATACCAGTCCATCAAATAATAATAATAATAATAATAATACATTTTATTTATATAGTGCCTTTCCCATGCTCAAGGCACTTACAGAATATAATAAAGAACGACAGTGTATACAGTATATAGCATTGTACAAACCAGATAAATAAATAAAGAATATCAAGACAGTGAATTCTGGAAAAAAACCAGACAACATAATTGATGGCATAGCACACACACACAGGTTACATTAGCATCTTGACAGAGAGGTAAACTGAGAGAAGGGTAATAAAGTCAAGTAGAGCTAAAAGCCTTCCTGAACAGACGAGTTTTGAGTTGTTTTTTAAAAGAATTCATGGAGTCAGCTGACCTGATTAATTTCGGTAGGTCATTCCAGAGTCTGGGCGCTGTACAGCTGAAGGCCCTGTCACCCATGGAGTGTAGATTAGTGTGGGGTACAACAACATTGCCAGAATCAGAGGACCTTAGTGGGCGGGCAGGCACATAGTGATGAAGAAGGTCACTGATGTAGTTTGGCACGAGGTTATTTAAGGCTTTGTAGGTTATTAGTAGGATTTTATATTCGATTCTGTAAGACACAGGGAGCCAGTGAAGACAGAGCAGGATGGGTGTGATATGCTCACTGCTGCTGGTCCGTGTAAGGACTCTTGCAGCTGAGTTTTGAATAAGCTGGAGCTGTGATATAAGATTAGAAGAGGCACCTGCCAGTAGGGAATTACAATAATCGATGTGGGATGTGATAAAAGCATGGACAAGTTTCTCAGCATTACAGAAGGAGAGGAAGGAGCGAACACGGGATATGTTACGGAGGTGAAAGTAAGAAAGTTTCTTAATGTGATTTATGTGGGCGGAATAAGAGAGGGAGGAATCAAAAATGACACCAAGATTTTTTACAGTAGAGGCACGTCTGATGAGATCCCCGCCAAGATAGACTGGGAAGGAGCTCATTTTATTAAGTTTCATTTTAATCCCAATTCGCAGGAGTTCAGTTTTATTGCAATTTAATTTTAAAGAGTTCTGCTCCATCCAGGTTTTAATTTCACTAAGGCAGGTTGTGAGCTGAGAAAGCTCTGATGATGTTCCACTTTTAACATTGAAGTAGAGTTGAGTATCATCTGCATAAAAATGATAACCCAGTCCATAGCTACGGATAATATGGCCAAGGGGAAGCATATAACTACAGAAAAGCAGAGGACCGAGGACAGAGTCTTGAGGGACTCCTTGTGTGACCGGCGCTGAGCTGGATTTGCTGTTGCCAAGACTAACACTCTTGCCTATCAGTCAGATAGGACTTGAACCACTGGAGGGCAGTGCCAGAGATACCCAGCATGTTCTTCATTCTGGACAGTAGCATGTCATGTCTGACAGTGTCAAATGCTGCACTGAGGTCTAACAGAATTAATATGCTGGTTTGTCCAGAGTCTGCTGCCATAAGCAAATCATTGGTTACCCTAGCAGAGCAGTTTCACAGCTGTGCCGCGCCCTGAAACTAGACTGAAAGGGTTCCATCAAATTATTAGAGGTTAGGTAATTGGCGAGTTGGTAAGCTACAACACGCTCAAGAACTTTTGACAGGAAAGGTAAGTGGGAAATTGGCCGGAAATTGTCAAGATTGTCAGCATCAAGACCAGACTTTTTTAACATTGGGGTTACAGAAGCAATTTTAAAAGTGAGTGGCACAGAGCCAGTGTCAAGGGATGAGTTTATTATTGTTATAACAGTCGGGATTATGGCATGAAGGCAGGATTTAAGTAGTGTGGTGGGGATGGGGTCCAGTACACAAGTAGTCGGCCTCATCTTACAAAGCAGGTTATTAACAAACGCAGATGTGACTGGTGAGAACTTAGAGAAGGAGCTGGATGGAGTGGGAAAACAGGGAGAGATATAAACAGATGATGTATTTATGTTAGTTGAATTATTTAGATCATTAATTTTCTTACGGAAAAAGTGGAGGAATTCCTCACAGACTTCAGTAGAAGAGGTAGTTGGGCCAGATGCGGGTTCGAGTAGTTTATTAACTACAGAGAACAAAACCCTTGGGTTATCATGGCCACTTTCTATTATTCTGCCATAATGGGTGTTCTTGGCAGAAGTTAGTGCTTCTCTGTAAGCTTTTTGGTGGTCAGAGAAAGCCTGGATGTGCACGGTAAGGCCAGTCTTACATGACATTCTCTCAAGGCGTCGGCCAACTGCTTTCATAGATCGCAATTCTGAGTTATACCAAGGAGCTGAATGTTTAAAGGAAACCTCCTTATGTTTTAAAGGAGCTGTTTTATCTAATGCTGAATGAAGGGCTGAGTTATAGTGGTCAACAAGACTATCTAGTGTTGATGGAATAGCTGAAGACAGTAAAAGATCAGAAATGGATCCAGAAAGGATAGAGAGGGACAGATATTTTTAAGGTTTCTGTAAGAAATTTGTCATTTATAGGTATGAGGAGGGAAAGGCAGTGAAACAGTGAAAAATACTGCTTTATGGTCAGAGAGTCCAAAATCTGGACTATCTGTTGCCAACATTTACAGCACTGAAGTGCAGATCAGATCCAATATATGACTGCCAGAGTGGGTTGGAAAATCAACATGTTGTGTCAAGTCAAAACAGTTCAGTAAGGATAGAAATTCATTTCTCAGTTTAGACGTGGGGGTGTCTCTGAGAGTAAGAGCTTAGGTGGGTCAAAAGTTCAATCAGATCGGATAAGAAGGATGCATTGGACATAAAAAAAGGACATAAAAAAGCAAAATCACAACATAGGTTACCTCCCACCTGGTTGGCCTAGATTACTCCCAGGGCATAACAGCCTACTGGTTTTATGTGAGGAGTGAGATTTATGTAAAAAAGAAGCAAAAAAACATGATTCCATTTTAGGATGGATTCTCACACAGATGTGAAACTAGCCATTCAATGAATCTGAAACGTTTTATATACAATGAACTCTAAAGCAATAATTTAAAAAAAAGTTTTGTTTACTTTTACACTATATATTTTATAACAAAATGCTTCTCAGTTGTTATATCATAACACTTATTTACTTCTCAATTTTTTCATTAGAACACTAATAAATAGCCGTAATCATTAGCAATGTAAAGGCAATCACTGTTGGAAACCATTCATGTACTAAAAAGGGCATTCAATTAAAAAATTCAGTTGTGTACAGTTCAAATCTATGCATACAATTTATAAACTTGTTTATACCAATTTACAGGCCACAGCAATATCAAGCACAATGCAAGAACCAACCAACCCATCACAAAACACGTTCACGTGCACTTGCAAATTGTGTCGCTTTAACGTCACCAAAGTAAAGTAACCAGCACAAAGCTGAGAAGTGAGAGGAAACGAGCAGACAGGAGAACGAAAAGGTTCTGGCAGCCATGTAGTAAATGTGCAAACAATGCAGGCTTTTGCGTAGATGGGAGTTGAATCTAGATCCTTAGAGCAGTGAGGCGGCAGCGCTATCTTCTATTTAAATTGTCATTTAGAAGATAAATCACTCAAGGGGAATTATTGTGCTAAGAAATCTATGGAAATGCCAAAAATGAGTTACAATAATATTTTATTATTATTAGTTTTGTTTCCATATTTCTTACACATCATTATTTTTTAAACACATTATTATTGTATTGGACAGTGAAGAGAATGGCTGAAGGTGCTTAAAGAGTTGAAACTAAACTGTAGGGTTATCTTCCATAAACAGCCTAGAATGAAATAAACATCAAGGATCATTATGACATTATTCAGGGTTGGCTCATGTGTCATATTAGCTGCTCTGAAATCTAAAATCGGAAAGTATTCAGCACTTTCCTATTTGATAGCATAAAAACTACAACCTATTATCACAATGAATCTGTTTGTGTGCTCTGTAAAATGTATTGTACAAAATAAAGTTTGACTGATATTGTGATTTCAGTGAATCTGTTTGTGTGCTCTGTAAAATGTATTGTACAAAATAAAGTTTGACTGATATTGTGATTTCAGTCATTTGTTAAAACAATTAATGTACTACACACAAACTACAACCAATTTGAGTTGTATGCGTGACCTAAAAAAGTCTAGTTCTGCTAGTACAAGACTAGTATAAAAATACTAAATCTGATTTAGGCTTTACCTTTAAGTAAATATTCTCCTATTTAATTTCTACTTAACAGAAAACAGTCTTGATGGAGAAAGAACAAAAAGAACTTCACTGGTTGGCATGAAGCTTCAAGCAGAACTCACTAATGATCATGGTTCTTTAAATGAAACTCTGAATACCAAGTTTTGTAATTTGTTATAATCATCTAGCTGACGAAGTAAGATGTATCTTAGAATTAAGCCAAACATGCAATGATTACATAATCTGTAATGTGTCTGAATTAGTGACTGAAGTTATTTACACAAAGCTCAGCAATACTTACAAAAAAGGTACAGTACATGATTCATATTTTTAAAAGTAATTTAAAAACTTTTCACATTGTAATAACTTGATATGTCTTTTTCTTATTGAAAGAAGTAACTTACAATTGAAGGGCAAAATAACATAATAAACAAAGGCAATAATTTTTACATATGGTATATATTTAATGTCACAGACACCACATTGCAATTAATGACAAAAATACAGAATATGAATATTCTATTAATAAATGATATATAAAAGTCTCTTCCTATTGCTTTGTGTCTCATTCATTAATTTAATTTTCAAAAATCTATGAGAATTTCACCATGCCCACTGTTTTTTCTGTCAAACCATTCTGGGATTGTATACCAAACTGTTTGTCCAAAAGCTGAAATTCCTGACTTCAATTGCAGTTTATTACCAATACAAAATGTATTTATGTTGTGGACATATTATTTGTAAAACATTTATGCATGAATACATAGCTGATTGAATTACACAATCAATGAAATAAAAGTTGTTTTTTTTACCCACTAAAGTTAAGGTTAGTTTGATCCTAACATGATGTGATATTCCTTTAAATCCTAAAAGTAAATCAGCTGCTTATTTCAAAAGTCATGCCACAACATTTCAACTAGGTTAGGTCAGAATTTCAACTTGATCATTTCATTTCTTATAGGTTTGCAGGCCTACAGCAAGCACCAATGTTGCTAAAATGGAGAACAAGGAAAAGGCAGCCCTTGAAGAAATGCCAGTTTATTGTCCTGGTACACTTCAATTCAGCTAGAATCACCCATAACTTAAGAGTACCTTATACACACAGCTAGCTAATCTAAAATACAGACAGGCGTATTCTGATTCACTCATTGAAGTGTTGGTTACTTGCGTGTTAATATTCATCATCATCATGCTACATGACTCATTGCAAGGTGTCTAGGGGCGGAGGCTGCAATGAATCCCCAAACCAATATACTGTGACTACAATGGTTCAGGATTCTCTTATTAGAATGTAGTGTTTTATTATTATGTCACCTGTCTACAGCACATTGTTTCACTTGTTGTCTAGAACACAAAAGTGGTTTGTGATAAACTTTAGACATATTGTTTTCATCCTTCGTATGCTCCTGTGAACACCACTATAAAGACAGACCTTTGAATATAGTCTTTAACACTAGAATTACCAGAGCCTACGAAAAAACTCGTAGATCTAGCCCACCTTAAATCCCATCGCACCTGTCAGCATCTTTTGTCCTGTAAATGTGCAGATTAAGACAAGCAGCAAACATCCTACTATTTCATCGCCCCACCGCTGCAGAACGTGCACAAAGTTCTCCCAGCTCATGCCTTGATTATCTGGGATTGAAGTGCTGGAGTTTTAGAGTGGAAATAATAGATTGTTATTTGGAACACATGCATCTCATGTGTGTTCCGTTTCTACAATAATCTGTGTAAACACATTGTTAAAACAGAAACGTTTTTCATATCTTAGTAGTAAATGACAAAATGTTGGCATAAACTATATAATGTGTGAGGCCTGAAGTCCAAAGATCAATTAAACACTTTCACAAAAGATTCAAAGATAAGACAACAGCTTCCGTCGTGTAGCGGTAAGATTCCCGACTGCCTCCTAGATTTGCCGTTTTCATTAGTGAGCTGCTATTATTGTTAATATTATACAGTAAACAAATACATTTGGTTTGCGTCTGTAACAGACGGTGTACATTTATAGTACTTTTAAAAGTGACCATTTTTTCCACTTTTATTCTCTCAGTCACGATCACAATACATACTACCGCCCTAGGGATCTGACGCTGTTAGTTTTTATTTGAAACTGGGAATAACTGTAGATGTGAGTGGTGTTTTGAGGCAATGGAACTGGACATTCTCTGATCTGGAGGGATAAAAGCTGACACACAAACGCTGGTGAATATGCCTTCCTGCTCACGCTGAATTAATATGCAGCTTATGGTCCATGATATAAAAAAAAACAAAAAATAGAGACATAGGTATATATGATATTTGGTATTATTCATTTTATGACCTTTATAGTACATTTCGGAAAACATTGTGGCACTGATGCAACATATTCATTCGCATAACATCTTGCAGTTGTAATGAGTGACCGCGTGTTTTTTTTCTCCCGATCTTGCCAGTCTCCACGTTGCTGTATGGTGGTGTTTTTTTTTTGTACTCCAGGGCATGCAGAGGAAAGAATAGTACAGAGAGGTCAGTTCAGCGCTATATGCAATCAACAGATTCAAATGTTAACAGTTCACACACACGCAAGGACCGTCCTTCCTACATTTACGACATGTGTACCTGTTGCAATGTACACACTTCTCTCTATGTTGTGGTTTCTATTCTAAGCAAAGTATGGACTTTATTGAGAATGATAAGTTTGATGAAGGACTTGAAACTACACTTGTGTTGTAGTTTACTGATTAGTATGACGAAGCATTGTGGAGATCAGTTTACAGTTCAATTAACACCTGGAGCCTTATGTATAACGCCGAGCGTAGAACTCACACTATAACATGGCGTAAGCACAAAAGCGGGAATGTGCATACGCACAGAAAAATCCAGATGCATAAATCTGTGCGTTTGCCATCTTCCACGTTCTTCCACTACATAAATCCCGATCAGTGTGAAATGTAACGCACGTGCATGCGCCTGCTGCCCCATCCCAACTCCTCCCAGAATTACGCCTTTGAATATGCAAATCAATATAAATAGCCTTTAAGCTCAGCATTCTGTGAAAAGCCAATGGGAAAAGCACGGGGGAAAATAGAAGAATTTAGCGAATACCAAGTGGAGGCAAGGAAAAACTTACTATTCGTTGGTTTAAACAGTGATATAATCAACAAAAGGAAGTTGATCGAGTGACATAGTGTCGGAGAAACTCAAAAGCTCAAGTTCACAAAGTTGCAGTGCCCAAAATAAAAAAAGAAGTTGTCACATATCAAAGTCGCCGTGAAAAGGTAAGTCGTAGCCCACCGTCTGAGTGTCATATGAAAGCTTATTAGGGTACAGAGAAAAAAAATAGGCACACAGTGGGGAAAAAAGCTTGAAATGTCAACTTTAATCTTGGAATTTTCACTTTAATCACGTAGTTTATTTTGTCATTAAAGTAGAACATCATAAATTTCATCTTAAAAGATGGAGCGGAGGATGCCATCATCTATATGTTACACCGATCCCTCTCCCACTTGGACAGAGGCAGTGGTGCTGTAAGAATTATGTTTCTGGACTTCTCTAGCACCTTCAACACCATCCAACCTTGGCTCCTTAGGGACAAGCTGACAGAGATGGGAGTAAATTCATACCTGGTGGCATGGATCGTAGACAGTCTTACAGACAGACCTCAGTATGTGCATCTCGGGAACTGCGGGTCTGACAGTGTGGTCAGCAACACAGGAGTGCCGCCGGTCCTGTTCAGCCTATATACATCGGACTTACAATACAACTCGGAGTTCTGCCGCATGCAAAAGTTTGCTGACGACACTGCTATTGTGGGCTGCATCAGGAGTGGGCAGGAGGAGGAGTATAGGAACCTAATCAAGGACTTTGTTAAATGGTGCGACTCAAACCACCTACACCTGAATACCAGCAAAACCAAGGAGCTGGTGGTGGATTTTAGGAGACCCAGGCCCCTCCTGGACCCCGTGATCATCAGAGGTGACTGTGTGCAGACCTATAAATACCTGGGAGTGCAGCTGGATGATAAATTGGACTGGACTGCCCATACTGATGCTCTGTGCAAGAGAGGACCGAGCCGACTATACTTCCTTAGAAAGCTGGCGTCCTTCAACATCTGCAATAAGATGCTGCAGATGTTCGTTCAGATGGTTGTGGCGAGTGCCCACTTCTATGCGGTGGTGTGCTGGGGAGGAAGCATTAAGAAGAGGGACACCTCATGCCTGGACAAACTGGTGAGGAAGGCAGGCTCTATTGTAGGCATGGAGCTGGACAGTTTGACATCTGTGGAAGAGTGACGGGTGCTGAGCAGGCTCCTGTCAGTCATGGAGAATCCACTGAACAATATCATCTCCAGACAGAGGAGCAGCTTCAGCGACAGACTGTTGTCACTGTCCTGCTCCGACAGACAGACTAAGGAGATCGTTCCTTCCCCCACACTATGCAACTCTTCAATTCCACCCAGGGGGGTAAACGTTAACATTATACAAAGTTATTGTCTGTTTTACCTGCATTTTTATCACTCTTTAATTTAATATTGTTTTTTTTTTATCAGTATGCTGCTGCTGGAGTATGTGAATTTCCCCTTGGGATTAATAAAGTATCTATCTCTTAAAATCGTTTAATTTACTAGTTTCTCAAATCCCATCATAACTAAAGCAGCACGTTAAATGCTTTGTTTTGTATTTGATCTTCTATGTGCTCTGTGTGTGTGAATCACTACGTGCTTCCGGGCTTTCTCTTCCTCCGACAGAACACAGAATCCATTACATTTGTAATATTACAGCTCTTTGAATAATTAAAATACAGAGATGTACAGTAATCCCTCCTCCATCGCGGGGGTTGCGTTCCAGAGCCACCCGCGAAATAAGAAAATCCGCGAAGTAGAAACCATATGTTTATATGGTTATTTTTATATTGTCATGCTTGGGTCACAGATTTGCGCAGAAACACAGGAGGTTGTAGAGAGACAGGAACATTATTCAAACACTGCAAACAAACATTTGTCTCTTTTTCAAAAGTTTAAACTGTGCTCCATGACAAGACAGAGATGACAGTTCAGTCTCACAATTAAAAGAATGCAAACATATCTTCCTCTTCAAAGGAGCAAACAAATCAATAGGGCTGTTTGGCTTGTAAGTATGCGAAGCACTGCGGCACAAAGCTGTTGAAGGCGGCAGCTCACACCCCCTCCGTCAGGAGCAGAGAGAGAGAGAGAGAGAGAGAGAGAGTTAGAGAGAGATAGAGAGAGACAGATAAAAAAATCAATACATGCCCTTTGAGCTTTTAAGTATGCGAAGCACCGTGCAGCATACTTAAAAGCTGCACACAGAAGGTAGCAACGTGAAGATAATCTTTCAGCATTTTTAGACGAGCGTCCGTATCGTCTAGGTGTGCGAACAGCCCCCCTGCTCACACCCCCTACGTCAGGATCACAGATAGTCAGCGCAAGAGAGAGAGAAAGAAAAGTAAGTTGGGTAGCTTCTCAGCCATCTGCCAATAGCGTCCCTTGTATGAAATCAACTGGGCAAACCAACTGAGGAAGCATGTACCAGAAATTAAAAGACCCATTGTCCTCAGAAACCCGCGAAGCAGCGAAAAATCCGCGATATATATTTAAATATGCTTACATATAAAATCCGCGATGGAGTGAAGCCGCGAAAGGCGAAGCGCGATATAGCGAGGGATTACTGTATACGTGATATCTTTTTCATGATGATAGGAATGAAAGCATGTTCTTAAACATGGGAACATGGTGGTGCAGTGATTGTTCATGTCTCACGTAAGATGCTTGCTGCGCCAGGCGCGACCTTCAATGAAATAATTTATTGCAGCAGTACTGTCTCTTTCAAACGTACTAACCTCCAATTCTTGTCCTTACTTTTCTTTCTTCAAATACTCAATCGCCACACAATCATCTCTGTAATAGACGTTAAGCCATCTGTAAGCTTTGAACGACGATTCTTCAAAACGTTTGAGGAACATTGAAATATCTTCATAGTACGTGTTTAATTATTCTATCCATCTATCCTTCCAGTGTCGCACCAGCCCAGCAAGAATACAGCACGAGGTAGGAACAATCCGTGAACTAGCTAGCGCTGTGGCAGTGTGTCCTCACAAGTTTAATTATTAACAATATACATTATTTAAATGAAGTTAAAGTTTTATCTGTATAATCAACATATTTTGCTGCATTTCACCTTAAAAATGATATTGTCATCATATGTAACTATGCACTTTATAAAGTGGCGCAGGTTGTGCAATATTATAAATGTAGTGCAAGTTTACAGTGAGGTAATTGTACTTATAAGTACAAACAGTTCTACACGGAGCACTTGGACTGATTGAGTGCGTTTAAAGTTCTTGGGATGAAACTGTTTCTGAACCGCGAGGTCCGTACAGGAAAGGCTCTGAAGCGTTTTGCCGTGGCTGAGGCAGCGTGTGCTTGATGCTGTATACCGATAATTCTCTTTCTGATTAGCTGCTGTAGATCTGTGATTCCCCACTCAGATACAGTGATATAAATACTCTGAGTGGTGCAGTAAAAGTAATATGGAAAAAGATGATCCGCTGTGGCAACCCTTAACGGGAGCAGCTGAAAGAAGAAAAAGAAGGTGCAGTGAGAGTAACAACGCTAAAGCAGTTATGGTATTTGGAATACTATGGCTATTCCCTGGACCACTATATTGTTACAGGTTAATTACAATCAGATGCATTACACTAATAAACAATATGCAGTTAGTTTCAGTGTATTTATAAAGCCGTGTCAGGAATGTGGATCTAAGAAAGAAAGGGTAACCACACAGGAACAGTAGCACTGCTTTGACGCTGGGTGCCGCCAGGCTGCAAAACCGAGCGGAGAACTTGCGTATGCCAGAGTTACAGGTACCATGGAAATGTGTGTGGCTTTACGCCAAGTTAAGGTTTTATATATCGCGATTTGAGCATGGAAACGTTCGTACGCAACATTTCTGTGCGTACGCACCGTTTATACATGAGCCCTGTGGAGCCTGTCTGCCGCACATTCTTCCTGTGTTAGTTTTCTGAGCAGCACTCTTTCAATTTCAGCTTAGAGCATACCAGCAATGTTTCTTACCATACTAATGAGTAACTGTTATGCTGTTCTTGTGCCTCCCAGAGTTTTACACTTGTCACTGTATCACCCCATTCACGTTGCAAGCATTTGAGAAAAAAAACAATAACAAAACAACAAAAAAAATTAACCTTTCAGCTACTGATTTTTTCATCACCACTGAAGGGATAGACACTGCTGTGAAGTATCTAGTATCCCTTTTCTAATCGTACTTGCTCTGCCACCAACAACCCCCCACCCAGGAAGGGAGAAACGAGCACAATTAAAAAAGATAAGTGAAATTGAACAGCAGCCTTGGGTCAGGAGGTTTATCCTAGAAACTGAATAATAAGTCTCACAAGGCTGTGTCCATCCCTCCGGTATATTGCATGGAAAAAGTGGGGGCTGGACTATACCGTGAACAAGTCTCATATGCTTGTGAGCCGACGAATGACTCCTGCGACTCAAAAGTGGCTGAGAAGCACAACTTTAGGTGCATGTGTCTGTATGACTAGCTCTGTGCCCATAACCACTAGAAAAGGCATTGTCCCCACCTATATAACTCAACACTAGAAGTTGGTATGAAAATGCATGTATGTAGAACTTGGATAGTACACAGGCTTGGGCAGATTTGTAGCAGATGAAATTTAAAGTCAGTAAATGTAAATTATTACACACACAGTAAGTAAAAATGTTATGTTTGAATACACAATGGGAAGTCAGAAAATTAACAGTAAACATTATGAGAAGGATTTAGGAATCGTAGTGGACTCTACACTATCAACTTCCAGACAGTGTTCAGAAGCCATTAAAAGGCAAACAGAATGTTAGATTATATAGCACAATGTGTGGAGTACAAGTCCAAGGAGGTTATGCCCAAGCTTTTTAATGTACAGACGACGCCTCATTTGGAGTACTGTGTGCAGTTTTGGTCTCCAGGCTACAAAAAGGACATAGTAGTGCTAGAAAAGGTCCAGAGAAGAGCTACTAGGCTGATCCCAGGGCTAAAGGGGAGTGCACAGGGGGGTGAAGCATTGACTCTCATTTCTCTCTCTCTCTCTCTCACACAGGCGGAAGCACGAGCGTAGCAGCGAGCAGAAACACAAAGCAGCGGCGTCTCCCACAGGCACGTAACCCTTCGCAAACACCCGAGCAAGTTCATCGGAAGTAAAGCCAGCAGCTGACCAGAAGAAATAACCGGCAGTGAGAAACTTGAAGCCGACGGTCTCTGAAGCAGAAAGCACTTAAGTATAAACTACAGAAAACGGAGAAGATGACATCAATACTAAACGTAAGTTCTATCTGCTCTCTGCCCGTTGAGGGCACGTTTATATGTTGTATGTCCTGCAGCATGTACAGTTCAGGTTTTCCGGCCGACATTGTAGACAGCTTCACCTGCCAAAAGTGTTTAGTTAATTTAGAGTTGGTCGGGAAAATACGCGAATTAGAGGACCACGTTAGGAATCTGATAGCGATTAGGCAAACCGAAAATTGGATCAACTCGGTTTGTTTAGACAATTCGGCTACTTCTGATTCGGCTTCAGTCTCTCTAGGCCCCACTGTAGTCAGTGCATGGCCAAAGTCAGCAGCACCAATTCAGCCACAGGGTGAGTGGGTAACAGTAAGACGGGGGTCTAAGAATCCAAAATGTAGTCCCCCGGCACCCAGGTCACCAATTCGGACCCAGAACAGATTCTCAGCACTCCGCAGCGCGCCTGTGGAAACTGAGAATAAGAAAGTGCTCATAATTGGCGATTCCATAGTGCGGAATGTTAGAATTCCAAACTATGTTAAACCAGCAGTTCATGTTAAGTGCCTCGCAGGGGCCAAGATTTCTGGCATAGACACCGCATTGGACCGTGTCGCCGACGATGAAGTATCTACCTTATTGCTGCATGTCGGCACTAATGATATTTATTCACAGCAATCTGAGGTATTAAAGAGGAACTTCATCTCTCTTTGCATCAAAGCTAAAAGAAAATGTCGGAATTTAGTTGTATCTGGCCCCTTACCAAGATTATATAGAGGGGATGTGATTTATAGCAGATTGCATTCCCTTCACTGCTGGCTAGAAACCTGGTGTGCAAACAAAAGCATAGCGTTTGTGAACAATTGGGATGATTTTTGGGAAAGGCCTGGATTTTTCAGAAGAGATGGTCTTCATCCTAACTGGAGGGGATCTTATGTATTATCCCAAAATATGGCAGCAAAACTGCCTGGTTGACTGATTAGAGCACCATCCAGGCCGCAGTCATGTGATCTTAAATCACAGGCTGTTGTTTATCCCACCTGTTACTTTCCTGAAGCTGTTACCCATAATCCTTGTCTTGGGGCATCCAGTAAATTTAGTCTTGATACAAACCTTAAATTAATTGATAACCAAAAAATAAGGTGTATAATTAGACCAAGGGATAAAACCAGACCCTCCACCAGGGGCATCTGTAATAGAAATTTACTACAAATTAAAACAAAAAGTATATCACCAATTCAGAAAGAAGCATACAGTTTTAAATGCTGCTTATTGAACATTCGCTCTCTTGGTACTAAAGCTGTTTTGGTAAATGATATTATATTAAGTACAAAATCTGATCTGTGTCTTCTCACCGAAACCTGGCTTAGTAAATGTGACACTGTTCCCCTAGCTGAGGCGTCACCAGATGGCTACTCGTTCCTTCATAAGTCTAGAGATTCAGGTCGAGGAGGAGGCCTTGGAATAATTCATTGTAACAAAATGCAAATCACTTCTAAAAATTTAGGCAACTTTACATCCTTTGAGGCATTCATTTTAAATATTAAAACAGATTCCAACACAATTATAGTGCTAGTCTATAGACCACCAGGGCCGTATTCATTGTTCATGTCTGAATTTAGCAACCTTTTATCTGACTTGGCTATAAATTATGATCACGTAGTACTGATGGGAGATTTTAATGTACACATTGATGTGGAAACTGACACTTTTAGCAAATGTTTTACTTATTTGTTAAATTCAGTAGGATTTTGTCAGAATGTCAGAGGTCCAACTCATAATCATAACCACACATTAGATGTAATTATAACTTACAAAGTTGAAATTCAAAATTTAATTATTACTCCATTAAATGAAGTTATTTCCGATCATTACTTAATTACATTTGATTTAGTCCTGCCCTTGCCAACACACTCCCAGATTAAAACAAAGACAGTGTGACATCTAGATTGTAATCCTGCTTCAAAATTTATAGATACTTTGAGTAAGTCGAGTGTAATTGTGGAAAACAATTTAGATCAGTTAACATCAAATGTAAATGTGGAAAACCATTTAGATCAGTTAACATCACATTATAATGTGACCTTGAGAGATGCTCTGGACACAGTGGCTCCCCTTAAAACAAAAGTGATCAAAGCACATAGAAACTCTCCCTGGTTTAATGAAAACACTCGAGCTCTTAAATTAGTGTCGAAAACTGGAGCGCAGATGGAGAACAACAAAGCTACATGTCTTTCAAATTGCATGGACAGAGAGTGTTAATAAATATAAAAAAGCCCTCTTTAAAGCTCGGTCAGAATACTATTCTACATTAATAGATAACAATAATAAAAATCCTCGGGTACTGTTTAGAACAGTGGCTAAATTAACAAATGGAAATTCAGATCAACAGTGCAAAATACCAACAGACATTAGCAGTACAGACTTTATGAACTTCTTCAATGAGAAAATTAAAAATATAAGATCCCAGATCTCTGCATCACAGTACAAACCAAATACTAGCTTAGCAGACCCTGTCTCACATTGCACTCAGCACCTTAGTAATTTTAATCCTGTAACTGAACAGGAAGTATTAAGTTTAATTTCTAAAATGAAGCCCACTACTTGTTCCCTAGATCCAGTGCCAACAAAACTAGTAAAAAGTGCAATGGATGTTCTTGCAGCGCCTATCCTAAACATTATCAATAGTTCATTATTGCATGGCACAGTACCTGATACACTAAAAGTGTCAGTCATTAAACCATTACTTAAAAAGTCAGACCTTGACCCACATATACTAAATAATTATAGGCCTATTTCAAATTTACCGTTTCTCTCTAAAATACTAGAAAAAGTAGTCGCCAGTCAGCTTCAGACACTTTACGCATTACAATTTATTTGAGAAATTCCAGTCTGGTTTTCGCACTGGTCATAGTACAGAAATGGCACTAACACGGGTTGTAAATGACATTCTGATATCCTCTGATGAAGGAAACTCCACTGTAATTATGTTGTTGGACTTAAGTGCAGCATTTGACACCATCGACCATTCTATTTTACTGCACAGGCTAGAAAATGATGTTGGGCTTACAGGCACCGTGTTCGCTTGGTTTAGTTCTTACTTATCAAATCGATTCCAATATGTACAGAAATGTGCTGACAGTACTCCATCATTATACACAGAAGTTCAATATGGTGTCCCGCAGGGCTCAGTACTGGGACCTTTACTGTTTTCACTTTACATGCTTCCACTGGGATCTCTCATTAGGAAACATAATGTTAATTTTCACTCGTATGCAGATGACACCCAGTTATACCTTTCATTTAAATCAGATGAAGTTTCTCCAATGCTGTCTTTAATTAGTTGTGTTAGTGAATTAAAGGAGTGGATGAATGAGAACTACTTGTCTTTAAATACAGATAAAACAGAGATGTTAATTGTTGGAGGGAATGATGCTAATCACAACAATATTTTGTCATCATTTAACTCAGTGGGAATCCCAGTCAATTTTACTGAATCAGCCCGCAATCTAGGAGTTACCTTTGACTCTAGCATGTCATTTAAAGCGCATATTACAAAGTTGTCCAAAACATGTTTCTTCCATCTTAAAAATGTTAGGAAATTAAGGCGCTTTTTAAATAAACAGGATTCTGAGAAACTAATTCATGCATTTATCTCTAGTAGGATTGACTACTGCAATGCGGTGTTCACTGGATGTTCAAACTGTTCTTTATACAGCCTCCAGTTAATCCAAAATGCGGCTGCGAGAATTATTACAACAAGAAAAGACGAACACATAACTCCAATTCTTAAATCCTTACACTGGCTCCCAGTTAAGTTTAGGGCAGATTTCAAAAATCTTCTTTTAACATATAAAGCATTAAATGGTCGAGGTCCGGCTTACTTGTCTGAACTTATCATGACTTACAAACCTGAGCGCACATTAAGATCTCAAGATGCCGGTCTGCTTATGATCCCAAGGATTAATAAAATAACAGTGGGAGGTCGAGCTTTTAGTTACAGGGCCCCTAAACTGTGGAATGGTCTGCCTGCTACTATAAGAGATGCCCCTTCGATCTCAGCTTTTAAATCCCGGCTGAAGACTCACTACTTCAGTTTAGCATATCCTGACTAGAGCTGCTGATTACTGTACAGACTGCATCTCTGTTGTTAGTCATTAGCACTTAAACATAAGTAACATGACAGTTATAATTGTATACTAACCCTCATTTATTCTGTTTTTCTTCTCGGTACTCAAATGTGGCAATTGGTGCCATTGCCCACCTGCCAAGTTGTTTTGCCTGCCTAAGGAAAAGTCATCCCAGATGGAGGATCGCAGGAATCGTGGGAAAGAGGGGTCCTTTCATCGGATTGGCTGGCCCAGCACTGTTTCAGCCGTGGAATGGCCAAATGGGGGAGGCAGCTTGAAGGATGAGGTCTCCAGGACTCTACACAAATCCAAATCTTATCATGGGATATATCATCTACTGTTAAATTCTGCTCTGTACTTCTAAAATTTATATTTTTTATTTCTTACTATATTGAGGAATTGCTCTGTTCTGTGAACTGCATTGTATTGTATTGACCCCCTTCTTTTGACACCCACTGCACGCCCAACCTACCCGGAAAGGGGTCTCTCTTTGAACTGCCTTTCCCAAGGTTTCTTCCATTTTTTCCCTACAAGGTTTTTTTTGGGAGTTTTTCCTTGTCTTCACAGAGAGTCAAGGCTGGGGGGCTGTCAAGAGGCAGGGCCTGTTAAAGCCCATTGCGGCACTTCCTGTGTGATTTTGGGCTATACAAAAATAAACTGTATTGTATTGTATTGTATTGTAATTATGAAGTAAGATTAAAACAGCTGAGCCTTTTCAGTTTAAGCAAAAGAAGATTAAGAGATGACACGATTGAAGCTTTTAAAATTATGATGAGAATTAGTACAGTGGATCGAGACTGTTATTTTAAAATTAGTTCATTAGGAACACAGGGACACAGTTGTAAACATGTTAAGGGTAAATTTTGCACAGATATTAAGAAGATTTTCTTTACACAGAAAACCATAGTCACTTGGAATAAGCTACCAAGTAGCGTGATAGACAGTAAGACTTTAGGAACTTTCAAAACTTGACGTTTTTTTTTTTTAGAAGAATTAAGTGGATAGGATTGGTGAGCTTTGTTGGGCTGAATGGTTTGTTCTGATCTAGATTGTTCTAATGTACTTAGTTTATTCCAGATGTGAAATGCAAGAGAAAAGCAGCAACAACAAGAAAAGACAATAAATAAATGAATACATAAATAATGCACTGAAAATCTGTAGGGTAACTGCAACAGAAGACCCGAGAAGATGGGTGAATTACAGCACAAAAAACCCAATCTAGTGTCAAAATGTAAGCTTCCTGTGTGTCAACTGGTAAATAAACTTATTCAAAGGACTGACACGAAAAATAATTTTGTAAGCAAACATTTGGATGAGTACATAATTATATGTACATCGTTACAAATGGTTTACTTGTTGCTTCAGGGTTATACAGTGTTTATGTGTATGTTTTATTTTTATTTGTAAAAAAAATAACTTCAATACCTGTTGTTGAAAGATTGTTTAGGTGCAGGAGAGTAAATGTTTACAAAAACTGACACTATATTTGCAAAGAGGGGGACACCTTGTGCCAAACAGTATAACTGTGCAATGCAATGGAATACTACATCTAAAAAATTGAACAATGACATCTAACAGATTGGGGCACAAAAGAAACTTGATTCCAGGGTTGTGCATGTCTTGGTTATATACTGCAAAAATACAGTTTTCAGGGAGAAATCCCTAAAGCACCATTTTTTTTGTTTTATTTAGTTGATATTGGTGTATACAAAGGTTTGTAATCATATACTTTTTTTAAAAATATGAAGTGTACTTGCTACCATTCAGCAATTTGCAGCTCCTTTATTGCAGCAGTGAAGTGACAGACGTTTATTATTGGGTGTAATTTAGGTACAATAATGGCAAAAACATCTTAATGCATGTTTTTTGTCTTGCATTCCAAATCCATGCAGGTTAAGTTTACTTTGACTCCACATATTCAGATGATGTTCTTTGTAATAGATCAAGTAACCCATTTAAAATTATTTGCTGCCATGCACCCAATACTGAGGTCTATTTTGGACTGTACAGTAATCCCTCGCTATATCGCGCTTCGCCTTTCGCGGCTTCACTCCATCGCGGATTTTATATGTAAGCATATTTAAATATATATCGCAGATTTTTCGCTGCTTCGCGGGTTTCTGTGGACAATGGGTCTTTTAATTTCTGGTACATGCTTCCTCAGTTGGTTTGCCCAGTTGATTTCATACAAGGGATGCTATTGGCAGATGGCTGAGAAGCTACCCAGCTTACTTTTCTCTTTGTCTTGCGCTGACTTTCCCTGATCCTGACGTAGGGGGATTGAGCAGGGGGGCTGTTCGCACACCTAGAGTCTAAAAATGCTGAAAGATTATCTTCACGTTGCTATCTTTTGTGCAGCTGCATGTCAGCTCAAAGGGCACGTATTGATTTTTGCTTGAAAAACAAACTCTCTCTCTCTCTCTTTGTCTGCTCCTGACGGAGGGGGTGTGAGCTGCCGCCTTCAACAGCTTTGTGCCACGGTGCTTCGCATACTTAAAAGGCAAACAGCCCTATTGATTTGTTTGCTTTTGTCTTTCTCTATCTCTGTGACATGATCTGCTCCTGACACGCACTCCTTTGAAGAGGAAGATATGTTTGCATTCTTTTAATTGTGAGACAGAACTGTCATCTCTGTCTTGTCATGGAGCACAGTTTAAACTTTTGAAAAAGAGACACATGTTTGTTTGCAGTGTTTGAATAACGTTCCTGTCTCTCTACAACCTCCTGTGTTTCTGCGCAAATCTGTGACCCAAGCATGACAATATAAAAATAACCATATAAACATATGGTTTCTACTTCGCGGATTTTCTTATTTCGCGGGTGGCTCTGGAACGCAACCCCCGCGATGGAGGAGGGATTACTGTAATTGACTCAAAGGCTTCAGAAAAATCTGTGGAATAAAATTTTGTTGAATGTCCTAGCTATATACAGATTAGGTCTATTAGCCATGAGTTACTGTAGTGGTGGATTTAACTAAGCCCTCTGACACACTATGGCCCCATACAGGGTCACTTCCTGTTTGGGTCCACCCACTCATTGTGTCTGTATCGGAATGACATGGTTAAGAAAATAGATGAATGAATAGACTATTCAATTAACTTAATATTACAACATCGAAAGCTCTACCCTGGTTGTTTTAATTTACATTCTGCTGTATCTCTGCCCATCACTACTGACATACAGCCTGTTTCTGGAATTTTATATTGTAACGGTGTTTGATATTTAATGCCAATTTGATAGCACTTACAGATGCACTTCCAAGCTTTCCCAATGCTGCTGAATTGTTTTTTAAATTTCATTTTATTTCACCAATCTTTAATATATTTAATATTTCTATCTAACTTGGTTTGTAAAAAAGCCTTAATATTGCATGATGTTAATAACACAATGTATAAAATAAAGACTGTTTTTAGTACATAAACTGTTAAATAACAATTTGTAAATGACATATGGATAAGAAATTCAAGAGAAGGTTCACTGTATTGTCTTAACTTAGTAGCAAAATTGTAACTTTTTACCTTAATGCATGGAGGCACTACACAGCAAATATAGCAACATTTTGAACTAACAAAGATAATTGGTATTAATATGTATGGGCTTGTTCATAAAGATCAAATGACCACACATAAGAATATTCAGTAAATATTCTTTTTTAAGCAGGCTGATACAACAACCTATAATCAAAAGCGGTCATACTTAGATTTTCAATGAGACACTCATGCCTCCTTGTGGAGATAAATATCCTCCCTGAAAGAGAAACCAACTCATGGCTGCTGCCTTTAACATAACAGATAAACTAGGGAATGATAATAATGACCATTTAAAGTTTCAGTCACAAAAGGTCAAAAGTGAGATACAGAAATATTATGAAAATAAAATATTATATATAAAAACATACTGCAAACTAAAATGCAGAAAAAAACCAAATGTATAGAAGAAACAACAATGCTGCTAGCATTGTAAATATATAAAATATTACATAAATATTGGTAAAAATAATCTGAACACTATAACTCAAGAATGATCACACCAATTTACAAATTTTGAGGACAACTTTAGTCAAGAGTAGATTAGGTTTTGGCTGAATTACACCCTTTTAACATCAAGCTTTTTAAGTTCAAAGATTTTATATCTGATACACCTAAAGCACTGCTCAGAAATTAAAAATTTGGCATATGCATTAGCCCAACTGATCGAGCTGCCCTGCGACTTCACGGGATCCCCCTGAAATTGCTGGATATTATGGTTGGCCTATACACTAGTACTGTGAGTGCTGTGCAGAGAGGAGACAGAACCTCTGCATTTTCCCAGTTGATTTTTAAGTTTGTCAGGGGTGTGTTTTTGTCCAATGGAGACCTAGCTCGCAAGATCCTCATTGCTGAGGACCCAAGCATCTGGACCAGGCTAAGGGAACACCTATGTAACACATGGCTGTGGCACATACAGTATATGGTCATTTCCGGAGGGTGGGACTGGACCGTGAGTCTGCCTGGGGGGTTGCCAACCAGGATCATGAGGTATTTCGTCATGCGGTGTATGAACACTGTACCAGAACATGCGCCCCAACCTGACCTGACCCGAATGTACTTTGGCTATGGGGGAAAATTTTGGGTCAATACAATACCAACATGTATTGCAAACAGTACACACATACACACACACACACACACACTTCCAGGAGGGATCAGATTTCATAACCTGCTTTCCCATCACTGGAACTGTTTTCAGGAACCAGGGATTTTTTATAAACTGTTTTATAAAATGTTTGTACCTTTCCCACTAAAGGAAATCAGGCAACTTGTATTTCCTGGTACGTTTTATAGCTCCTACCCCAGGGTATGTACTTTTCATTCAAACAGGAATGATTGTGGGTAGTAAGAAGTTCGCAATGCAATCCCAGCACTCACCAACAAAAACAGAGACAAAATCATTGACCATAAAAATATAATGCACAAATTTAGAGACTACTATAAATCCTTATATTCTACTGAGTATAAAGAAGACAACACACAATCTAATGTATTTCTGGATGCATTACAGATGCCACAAACAGATTCTCTTAGTGCAGAGGAATTGGATAAACCCTTGGCATTATCAGAATTACTAGATCCTATAAAGTCACTTAAGAGAGGGAAAGCAGCAGGCCCTGATGGCTACCCTGTCGAATTTTATAAAAAATTCTCCACTCAGCTAGCTCCCCTTTTATTAGCAACATTCACAGAAGCTAGAGACAATCAAATTCTACCTCAAACTTTTCGCCAAGCATTAATCACCATCTTTCCTAAACGAAATAAGGACTTATTACAATGTGCATCATACAGACCAATTTCACTTCTGAATAATGATGTTAAGATACTCTCCAAAGTCCTAGCTAGAAGGATGGAGAAAGTGTTGCCTTTGGTAATATCACAAGATCAAACTGGATTTATTAAAGGACGACACTTAGCTTCCAATCTTCAACGCTTGTTTAATGTAATATATTCACCCGCAAAGTCAAACACCCTACAGATGATATTATCGTTGGATGCAGAAAAAGCATTTGATATGATTGAATGGAACTACCTTTTCACTACATTAGAGAAATTTGGGTTTGGCCCGAACATTTGCGCATGGATCAAACTGCTGTATACCAATCCAGAAGCTTCAGTTTGCATTAACAACATTAATTCAGACTACTTTAAACTAGAATGTGGTACCAGACAAGGATGCCCCTTATCACCACTACTTTTTGCAATCGCCATCGAGCCACTGGCAGCTCACTGTCAAAATGCTTATCAGATAAAGGGGATTATCAGAGAAGGAGTTGAACAGAAAATTTCTCAATATGCAGATGATATGGTACTGTATATATCAGACCCACAAAATACTGTGCCTGCAGTCTTAACAGCATTTACAGAATTTTCAAAGATTTCTGGTCTCAGAATTAATTTGAATAAAAGTGTGCTCTTCCCAGTGAATTCTCAAGCATACAATATTAGATTGGACACCTTCCCTTTTATCATTGCAGATCAGTTTAAATACATAGGGGTAAACATCACAAGTAAACAAAGCTCTTTATCAACAACATTTCACCATCTGTATGGAAAAAATTAAGCAAGATTGCATAGATGGTCAACCCTTCATCTCACTCTAGCTGGAAGAATTAACGTTGTTAAGATGAATATCCCTCCTAAGCTTCTCTTTTTATTTCAAAACATTCCAATATACATCAATAAATAATTGATAACCTCATTTATTTGAAATTTTAAACATCCACGTATCCAAAGAGCGACCCTACAAAGACCTAAGGCAGAAGGTGGCATGGTGGCAAAGGTAGCACCTTTCAGTTTTATTACTGGGCAGCAAACATACAAGCTATAAAAACCTGGACATGGACACAAATAGATGAACATACACAGGCTTGGTCCAGAATAGAAATAAAATCCTGTAGTACTTCTTTATATTCCCTACTTTGTGCCCCTATAAATACAAGTTATCACCAATATACTAACATCCCAATTGTGCTTCACTCACTCAGAATATGGAACCAATGTAGGAAGCATTTTAAGATAGAGAAGCTTTTACCTGTGGCACCTCTGCACGAGAACCACCTTTTTCAACCCTCGCAAACATATGCAGTTTTTAATATCTGGAAAACATATGGGATTAAATTACTTAGAGATCTGTACATAGACAACGTCTTGGCATCCTACAAACAATTACATTCCAAATGTAACTTTCCAGCAACACAATTCTTTCACTATTGTCAAATTAGAACCTTTGTTAAACAGAACCTGCCCAATTTTCCTCATCTCCCACCTTCCTCTATGCTGGAAAAAATATTGTTCAGTTTTGAGTACTTAGACAGAATTTCTGCAATATATAAAACCATTTTACAGTCCCTCCCTTTCAACGATCCAAGAGGACAGTGGGAAAAGGATCTCTCACTCAACATATCAGAAAAGGAGTGGAAGGTAGCAATGCAGAGAATTCACTCGAGCTCCATATGCGCAAAGCATATAATTATTCAACTCAAAATTATATATTGAGCACATCTGTCTCGTTTAAAATTGTCCAAAATGTTTCCAGGACAAGATCCAACCTGCGAACACTGCAATCAAGTTCCAGCCTCACTGGGTCACATGTTTTGGGCCTGCACCAAATTAACATAATTCTGGACCAAAACCTTTAAATGCCTTTCAGACAGCCTTGGTGTCACAATCCCTCCTAACCCATTAACAGCTGTGTTTGGTGTACTCCCAGATGGGCTTAAAGTGGAGAAGGAGAAGCAAACTGATTGCCTTTACTACACTATTGACACGTAGACTTATCTTGCTCAACTGGAAGAATCCTAACTCTCCTCTTTTAAGTCAGTGGGTAACTGATGTTTTATACTATTTGAAATTGGAAAAAATCAAATTCTCACTTAGAGGATCTGTGCAGAACTTTTTGAAAACCTGGCAGGATCTAATCAATAACATTTAAGATTAAGCTCTTAAAACACTGAGGAAGCAGATTCTCTTCCCAATTCTTTTTCTTCTCCATTTATCTTTATCTGCTTATTAAACTCATCAATTTATTTTTACTAGCTTTAAGTTTTACTCTATTGGCCAAGCTCTCTTTCTCAGGGGTGGGGATTGATTTGTTTTCAATCCTATTTTTGTAAAAATTGATCTATTTGTATGGAACGATTACAATAAAATCAATAAAATGAAAAAAAAAAAAAAAAAGAAAGAGGAATGATTGTGGGTGTTACACATTTGATGAATTGTGCGGATTAGTTGACCACAAGCACTGGTGTCATCTTACAAATATGTCAGTCGTTTGGAGAGTTATCAGTGAAGATGTCACATCACATCATTCTTCATAGCCACCTCCCTGGTGCACAGCAATGTAACAATTTCCCCACTCAAGTTGCGATCAGTTCAGAGTAATAATGTGAGGATGTCCCCCATGAACATCCGAACATACCTTACATCGCACTGCATTTCTCTTGTTTGCATGTCACAGGTTCTACATAAAGGTTACAGTTCTTGTTGCTAGGCAGAACACAACACACAAAGTGGCCAGTAACCATAAGTGGTCCAGGGCCTACATCATACAAGAACATTAGATCCTGAAAACAAAGTTCCTGTGGTGGGAAATTGTCAATAGCATCCAAAAGTTATGGTGTGGTACATAAATTAATACTATACAATACCAAAATCAGCAGACATCTGCTGTACAGTGTGATGCAAAAAAATCAAGGCCAAAAAAAAAAAATATAAAATAAACTAAAATTTATTCTCAAAAACGACCAAAGTCAGCAGTAACAATTTACATATTGTGCTGCTCCATATTAATGCATTACAGATTTTCAGTGGCATGTTAAATGAGGATACCTGATGTAAAGTACAGTAAAACATGCTGTACAGTATAAATCTTAAGGAATACATAATAGGTAATACTTTAGTTTTGGTACTGCAAAAACTGATCTATTACATTTACTATAATGCAACAAGACCATAACACTGGGCCTTCATAACACTTACAAACCATCTGTAGAGTGCTTATTCATTTCTGCAACATAATCTACCAATAAAACTTTACTTTGGAGTGGTCTGAGGTGGCGTAACTGAGATACATTCCTCTTGATATTATATTTATTTGATACATTTGATATTTAGTATAAGACCTGGGAATCCTTCATATTAACAACTCATTTTACCATCATGTCAACATGCCACAGTGCACAGAGATGAATAACATATCTGCTGATGTTTTATAAGTGTTATGAAGACCAACAGAAGCCTTTGATAAGGTTATATTGCATAAGAGTAAATGAGTAATGGAGGCATTTTTACAGTACCTAAACTAAAGTGTTACCAAGTAATCAAAAGTGTTAACATTTTAAAAACAGTTTATAATGACGTTGGAAAAGCAATTAGATAATTTATATAAAAAATAATCAATTTTATAAAAACTGTAAAAAATCATTTAATATGTACAGTAACTGTAAAGAATACATATTGCTATATTAACAAAACCATAATAGAAAAATTCTTTTCTGCCTAGAGTTAATTACATTTATGCATATCATAATTTAACATTTAAATGTCTCATGAAAAAAAAAAAAAAAAAGATTTGCCACAGCCATATTAATTTAAAAGCTACATATATAATATAAAATATGATTCAAAAAGGGAAATAATTTGGTCCATTTATATTATATTTTACAAATTAATGGAGTATTTATGCTGATATACACACTCCATAGTTTTATTTATAGTCAAAACATCTCATCTGAGATTCTTCTGCACATTTCACAGTGTAGTTGGTCAGATATTTTTAAGGTTTGACTTGTTTAAAAATATTACATTAAAGCTTAGTAGTGTTTTTATTTATTACAGAAATTTAGACATTCAATTCCCATGTGTAAAAAATTAAAGTAAAAAGTAAATACCCAAATTAAAAGTATAATGAACATCAGCTGTTGAATTCTGGACCAAGTTGCTGTCCATGTTATGCTTGAATATTCTCCCCACATATGCATTTATGTTCCCTCCATCTGAAAAAAAAGATATGCGAGTTACATTAATTGCCAACTATAAACTGGCCTATTGAGAGCTGGTGACCCCTGCAATACACTAACACCCCATCTGTTAGTTGCTGCATTTCCTGTCTCTTTCTGATATTAAAAGGTGCCCTATCTTTAATCTGTCTCTTTTTGCTTGCCGCTTAACTTCTTTTTTACATTTGTTTCAGGAAACTGTTTTTTTTTTCCTTTTACCTTTCACTAAGATCTGTCCAAAGTACTTTCAGTGACTTCCTATTCTTTCCACTTCCTTCACACCCACTCTACAAATTTTCTAATTCATTGTCCTCTTCTCAAAACTGGGGTCAGCTCTATATGCTCATTTATGCAATGCATCAATCATCTGCATATTCATCCTGGCAAAATAATCTTTATTCCACACCTTCTCTTTCCTGGAAAGACATTTTCAAGAATATCTCATTAATGGCTAAGAACTGTAATGTTCTAAATATTAATTGTAACACTTGTTCATACCCTTTACCTTATGCCTTACAGGCGCTTTACCATGGATCTGATGATAACTTTCTTCCTACTATTTTATGTAACACTATCCTCTTTCTCCAATTGGACCTCTCTTCTACTTCTTTTACTTATATTAAGGAGACGTGGTTTTGTCTAGACTTGATTGGACTAAAAATGACTATGGCCATCCAAATATACTTCCCTTTAGCTTTTGAAAATCATCATTTTTAAACTTGTTTTTTCTTTAGCTTTTAGTAGTGAGGACTAACAAGTCATTCAATTTCATATTACAATTTGGAATACTATGATCCAGCCAGTCCAGAGGCAGTTGGCCTGTGATCTTCGTTCATAACCTTTCCATTAATCTTTCAATACCTCTGGGGACTGCCATGCAGACCCATTACCACACATTTGTTAGCTTATATAATTTAATTAAATTAATTACCCCAATAAATATTATTTTAATGTACAGTTGTGCTTGAAAGTTTGTGAAACCTTAGAATTTTCTATATTTATGCATAAATATGACCTAAAACATCATCAGATTTTCACTCTAGTCCTAAAAGTAGATAGAGAAACCCAGTTAAAGAAATGAGTCAAAAATATTATACTTGGTCATTTATTTATTAAGGAAAATGATCGAATATTACATACTGTATTTGAGAGTGGCAAAAGTATGTGAACCTCTAGGATTAGCAGTTAGTTTGAAGGTGAAATTAGAGTCAGGTGTTTTCAATCAATGGGATGACAATCAGGTGTGAGTGGGCACCCTGTGTTATTTAAAGAACAGGGATCTATCCATGTTTGCTCTTCACAACACGTTTGTGGAAGTGTATCATGGCACGAACAAAGGAGATTTCTGAGGACCACAAAAAAAGAGTTGTTGATGCTCATCAGGCTGGAAAAGGTTACAAAACCATCATTAAAGAGTTTGGACTCCACCAATCCACAGTCAGACAGATTGTGTACAAATGGAAGAAATTCAAGACCATTGTTACCCTCCCCAGGAGAGGTCGACCAACAAAGATCACTCCAAGAGCAAGGCGTGTAATAGTCAGCGAGGTCACAAAGGTCCCCAGGGTAACTTCTAAGCAACTGAAGGCCTCTCTCACATTGGCTAATGTTCATGTTCATGAGTCCACCATCAGAAGAACACTGAACAATAATGGTGTGCATGGCAGGGTTGCAAGGAGAAAGCCACTGCTCTCCAAAAAAAACATTGCTGCTCGTCTGCAGTTTGCTAAAGATCA
Organism: Erpetoichthys calabaricus; assembly: GCF_900747795.2. Lineage (NCBI taxonomy): Eukaryota > Metazoa > Chordata > Cladistia > Polypteriformes > Polypteridae > Erpetoichthys > Erpetoichthys calabaricus. The sequence continues at coordinate 162,672,936 of NC_041397.2, read as the reverse complement.
TGTGGACAAACCAGAAGGCTACTGGAAGAATGTTTTGTGGACGGATGAGACCAAAATAGAACTTTTTGATTTAAATGAAAAGCGTTATGTTTGGAGAAAGGAAAACACTGCATTCCAGCATAAGAACCTTATCCCATCTGTGAAACATGGTGGTGGTAGTATCATGGTTTGGGCCTGTTTTGCTGCATCTGGGCCAGGACGGCTTGCCTTCATTGATGGAACAATGAGTTCTGAATTATATCAGAGAATTTTGAAGGAAAATGTCAGGACATCTGTCCATGAACTGAATCTCAAGAGAAGGTGGTTCATGCAGCAAGACAACGACCCTAAGCACGCAAGTCGTTCTACCAAAGAATGGTTAAAGAAGAATAAAGTTAATGTTTTGGAATGGCCAAGTCAAAGTCCTAACCTTAATCCAATCGAAATGTTGTGGAAGGACCTGAAGCGAGCAGTTAATGTGAGGAAACCCACCAATATCCCAGAGTTGAAGCTGTTCTGTACGGAGGAATGGGCTTAAATTCCTCCTAGCAGGTGCGCAGGACTGATCAACAGTTACCAGAAACATTTAGTTGCAGTTATTGCTGCAGAGGGGGGTCACACCAGATACTGAAAGCAAAGGTTCACATACTTTTGCCACTCACAAATATGTAATATTCAATCATTTTCCTTAAAAAATAAATGACCAAGTATAATATTTTTGTCTCATTTGTTTAACTGGTTTCTGTTTACCTACTTTTAGGACTTGAGTGAAAATCTGATGATGTTTTAGGTCATATTTATGCAGAAATATAGAAAACTAGCCAACCCGCGGCGTAACATACGCCGCATAATTATGTATTGATAGGTAAACACTTGCTGAACGACACAGTTGTCCAAATGGGGTGGGTTTGTGGATACCACTGTGAGTGAATGAAAAGATGGACCTCTGGAGAGAGCAACATACAATTGTCCGTGACTGAAAGCGGGATCGTCTGTGACGATGGAGGCCACGCTGGTGAAAGTTACTTCGTCGGTAGGGATAAGTTTCAGCACTTGTTCATTAAGGTGTAGAGAGTCTTCGTTGTTGACGCTTAATATAGCTTGCGTACTGAGTTTTTCCGGAGTCACAGTTGAGAAACACTTTTTTAATGTCTTTTAAGCACAGGGAAAAAAATTAAGATGTGAAACATCCGTAATGTAATAAGCCACCAAGAAAAGTAACATTGCAACAATGCACGCTACGATCCGATCGCTTTAAACAGAAGTGAAAACAAAATTGAGGCCGGTACATTCTTTAACTGCCTTGTAGCGCAATGGTAGTGCTGCTGTTTTGCAGTAAGGAGACTGTGGAAGATTTTGGGTTCGCTTCCCGGTTTCTCCCTGTGTGGATAGCGCTTTGAATACTGAAAACACCAGTATATCAATGTAATGAAGTATTATTATTCTTATACGTCCAGCGCTCTCTCTCTCGCGCACCTGTATGCGTGTGTGTGTCGCTCGCTCTCTCTCGCTGCACGTGTTCCTGCAGGCATACCAGTAAGTGAATGAAAAGATGGAACTCTGGAGAGAGCAACATACAACTGTCCGTGACTGAAAACTGGTTTTGGCAGATACATTCACATCTTTTTGAAAGTTTGGCCCTGTGCCTTATTAATTGTCATTGCAAAGGCAAATCTAACAGGAAATTGTCTTTGCTCAGATGCACGCGCAGGCTCTCTCTCAGCAGCACGCGAGCCCCCTCCCCCTCTGTCTATCAGAAGCACACGAGCCCTCTCTCTCTCTGTAACATTGCAGCAGTTGTATAAACACTTTATTTTTAAATGAGTTTTAAGCACGGGGGAAAAAACTCAGGCTCTCTCTCTCTCTCTCAGCAGCATGCGAGCCTCCCCAGCCAAACCCCCCCCTCTCTCACAGGGGGAAAAAAACCCAGGCTCCCTGCATGCGCAGGCTCTCTCTCTCTCTCTCTCAGCAGCACACGAGCCTCCCCAGCCCTCTCTCTCTTTCAGCAGCACGTGAGCCTTCCCAGCCCCCCCCCCCCCCTCTCTCTCTCTCTCAGCAGCACGGGAGCCCCCTCCCCCTCTGTCTCTCAGAAGCAGGCAAGCCCTCTCTCTCTAACATTGCAACAGTTGTATAAACACTTTTTTTTTTTTTAAAATGAGTTTTAAGCACGGGGGAAAAAAAGGAACATTTGAACAAATCCAAACTTTATGTAAAAGCCAACCAAGATAGTAACATTGCAGGAGTTCACCATTTTTAATCAGGAGACCGACAGTAGTGGAGTCAGGCACAGAGAAGGTCAGCTGCTGAGAAAGTGTCTCGACTGTTGCAGGGCGGTGAAGCAGGTGAGACGCTAATGAAAAAGAGGCACAGGGCTTATTGGTTTTTAAAGACCGCTTCCTTCATTGTGTTGTAACCTCAGTTTTAAAGGATTGCGCGGCTCTCTCTGTCGCGCTGCCTGTGTGTGCACGGCTCTCTCTCTCGGGCTGCCTGTGTGTGCCTCTGTGTGAACCAAGGTTCCACTGAGGTTGACTAATGAAAAGTCAACGTGGCACAGAGCTACATGTTGACTGTGGCACAGACAAACAGAAATGACGGCATGTTTTCCGAGGCGTCGCGTCCGAGTTGGTGGGCGTGGCTCTGCGAGTTGTTGTCATATCCAATAGTCTTAGAGTTGGTGGGCGTTGCTCCTTCCTGTGTGCGCCATGGGTGTCTTATTTGTCGGCGGCTTAGTGAATCCACGCCCCTTCCGCCGTGCTTTCCATGGGTGGCTACTTGTCTTCCGGCTTAGTGAATTATATATATAGATTCTAAGGGGTGCATAAACTTTCAAGCACAACTGTAGGTGAGGGGCAGACACCATTGGGGGTGTGATTTGTTTTTATAATTAATGTCCTTATTATTTGCTTATACCTCTAGCTATAGTTTTCAAAATTTAGTTAAATCACCTCTGATTTTTTCTGTGTAGTTCAAAGAGAAACAAATGTGAATCTACCGAAATATGAAAGTGACAGCACTGCAAAGAAAGCTGCTGCATCAGAGAAAATTCATATTGCTGATTTGAAAGAAGAGGTGGTAATAGTCCATAAACACGAGTTGATGAAAAAGTTGGGAAAAATTATATTATGGATATGGATATACCAAAACAAATTAAGTAGTGGATCTCGTACAATTTTCCTTTTGTATCCATTTTTGCAAGAATATACCTCAGCTACCAATTTTGAAAACATATGGATGAATATATGAATAATCTAGTTAAAAAAAAAAAAATTCAGCCATCTGTTACAGCTACAAATTTGTCCAACTTTAGCCCTTATTACAAAAGTGATGTTAGTCCATAAGTTATACAAGCACAGCATTCAAACATCTTTGCTGTCTATTAATTTGGAAGAGTTTACAAATTCATTTTCAAAGCTCTAGAGCTCTACAACACTATAACTGGATTCATATAATACAAAGGGAGAACATTTGGAGTAGGTGTCAGTCCTTGTTGAAGTATTGCATGATGTGACATTATTTTCTAGGGGGTCTGAACAATCTAAATGAAAACAGGCCATTCAGCCCAACAAGTCTCGCCAGTCCTATCCACTTATTTCTTCCAAAAAAAAAAAAAAAAAGTCAAGTTTTGAAAGTCCCTAAAGTCTTATTGTCTACCACACTACTTGGTAGCTTATTCCACGTGTCTATTGTTCTTTGTGCAAAGAAAAACTTTCTAATATTTGTGCGAAATTTACCCTTAACATGTTTACAACTGTGTCCCTGTATTCCTAATGAACTCATTTTAAAATAACAGTCTCGATCCACTTTACTAATTCTCATCATAATTTTAAACACTTCAATCATGTCACCTCTTAATCTTATTTTGCTTAAACTGTATAGGCTCAGCTCTCATAATTCAACCTCTGTAGCCATGGAATTAGCCCACTTGCTCTTCTCAGGACCTTTTCTGGTGCTGCTATGTCCTTTTTGTAGCCTGGAGACCAAAACTGCACACAGTACCCCAGATGAGGCCTCACCAGTGCATTATAAAGGTTGAGCAGAACCTCCATGGACTTGTACTCCACACATTGTGCTATATAACCTAACATTCTATTTGCCTTCTTAATGGCTTCTGAACACTGATCACTACATAATATACTCTAGAGATCTGCAGGCTTTTCTTATGTTGACTAATGTTGGTGTTCACCCTCAAAATAGAAAATAGCCAAAATAGGAACCATGATAAGAGTAGCAACACAGGAACCACTGCTCACGAATAAAAAACATGAATGCCTACCTCATGTTTGGAAAAAGTGTAAAAAGATCATTATCAACAGTCCTGAAACTTTCTTACTTTACAAGATGAAGTAAATCAAAAGTAGATCTTTTAGCCAAAACAAACCTACTTTGTGTTAAAAGGTATAATTTCATTTAATAATAAAAACCTCAGACCAGTGATATAGCATGTTGGTATTAGTATCATGTTTAGAAAATGCTTTGCTGGACCAAGACTTGGTCAATTTTCCATTACTGAATAAAGAAAATGTTCTGCCACTGTATATCAGATGTGACCAGAGACTGAATAGCAGTAAGTTGACGTAAATCAAAATTGCTAAAGACAAATATAAATGAGTTTAGAAATTACTTAGTCAAAGTCTGAACCTGAAACGCTGTTAAGATATTTGGTTAGAAAACAAAACTAGTCGTTCCCGGTTTGAAAAAAAAAAAATCTACAAATGTTACTGAGTTAAGTTCTTGAGGAACAAGAAAGGCCAAAATGCCTCCAAAGTGCTGCAAGAGTCTTTTCACTATCTACGGGTAAAGTGTGTTTGCAGTTATTACTGCTAAAAGTGCTGTAATCACATTGGCCATTGTGTTTTTCAAATATACAGGTACTTGTCGACTTACGACCGCGATTGGTTCCGACTGACTGGTTGTAAGTTGATCTGGACGTAAGTCGGCCTATGTTAATTTAAGGTAAGAATATTAGACTGGGTAATAATATTGTAATCATCTTAAAGTAATATTTTATCAACATTTTCTTACTTTCTAAGACAAACACAGCATACTACAGTACAATTTGTTTAATATGTGGAAAACGTACAAAACAAGAAATACTGTACTGTACATTTAATTCCTGGCACCACTGGTGCTTGGCTGCGGGTTGTCGATATCGCCTTCATCAGATCAGGCGAGGCTGCGGACGGGGTGATGGGAGGAGTTGCTCTTTTCATAAACATAGTGAGCTTCGTCTGAATTGTTTGTTTTTTTTTCTCTTCATAAATTTCGCAATAAGGACGAAATGTGTTGCGTGCCATCCGTTCAATCCTCGCAAATCGTTCAATATTTGGGTCCATTTTTTCAAAATGAGCGAGGAGTTTATTCAGTAGAGATAAATCTTCTGACAATCCCTTTGTGGTGAACATTCTTTGTGGCACCTCCTCCTCTTCGTCTTACTCCAATTCTCTTGTTTCTTCTTCCGCCACTCTTTCTTCTTCCAATTCTATCAGCTCTTCATTCATAAGTTCACCTGATTCCCGGTCTAGCAACTCCTCGACATCTTCCATTTCACATTCCAATGAAAGGTCTTTTGACAGTTTCACTATTTCTTCACGAATCTCATCAAGTTCTTGTTCACTGTTAAATCCAGCAAAAGTATTTACATAACGCTTAACACACTTCTTCCATACGCCATTCATACACTGTGAGTCGACATTTCTTGCGGGGAGGGCTTCTGTTTTCTCTGATCTGAGTTCACCTCTGTTATAGCGCGTCTTTATTTGAAAAGAGCAGTGTCATATCGGGGCGAGCGTGAACGCTAACTTTGACAAGCACTATAAATTTACAGCGGTTGTTACAGACGTAAATCAAATGTATGTTTTTATTGTATAATATTAACAATAACAGCAGCTCTCTACTCAAAGCGGTAAACTCGAGAAGCTGCTAGCATCGAACCCAGAAGCTCTTGATTGGGAGTCAGCAGTTGTGTGTGGGAACTGTTAACATTTGAATGTGATGATTGTATATAAAGCTTGTGCACGAACGAGACTGGGATAACTGTGGATGTGGATGTGAGTGGTGTGTGTGACTGAGAATGACTGGTGTGAAGCCTGAAGTCCAAATATCAAATAAACACTTTCACAAGTACAAGTATAACAGAACAAGTGCGCTTTTATTCAAGAAGAAAAAAGAAAGCAGGTTGCGGTAAGCAGTTGATGCGACTGCTTGCGTAATGCAATCCTAAGAACTGCCCAATCAAGAGCTTCTGGGTTTGATGCTGGCAGCTTCTCAAGTTTGCCGTTTTGAGTAGAAAGCTGCTATTAGTGTTAATATTATAGGGTTATATGTTAGGGTTATATTATTATCGAAAATTGCCAAAACAACAAGACACAAACACACGTGGGGCAACACTGCTGCGTATATTTTTACTGCTGCGTAGCGAGACTTGAGAGTGCGGGAAACTGGCGCTGCCAACAGCTGGCGGGGGAAACAGTCAAACGTGTCGTAAAGTCGAACAGTCGTAACTTGCATAGGTCGTATGTCGACGAGTACCTGTATATTGCTTTAAGTACACACACTGTACGCATGTTTTTTTTTAAAAAAAAAAAAAGTTTTTATTTTTGGGTTCCTTTATCTCAAGTTAAGTTTTGGCTAAAGTATCTGACTTGTGTTCACTGTGAAAAATGGCAGAAAACCAGGAAAAAAGGGTTTTTCATTGCATTATTTGTTATAAATTAAGTGGATTCATATTCCTTTTTCCAAACACATTATACATTATCTCTACTTCTTAAAAAAAGATTCCTTCTTATTTTGATGTTTAAAAACTGACTGATGGCAAATTTAAATAAAAAGAAATTCCAGAACATTCACTTGTCAAAAACAGTTGTCAAACAGTCAGTTACTGTTAATGTTCTTAAGTGTCTAAATGACTAAATGGGTATGAGAAGTAACTGATGTCACTGTTGAAACTCCAAGACTGCTAAACAAACAAGATAATTCGGTAGTGGAAGTCTACCAGCTAATGTTAAAAAACTTAAGTACATTACATACAATATAACTTGTCCAACCTTTAATAGTTAATATAATTCATGTTTACAAAGGCATAAAAGTATAGCACTAAATAGCTGGGCAAAATAAAATGACTAGGTTTAACAGCGAGTGGTTTCCACCCAAATAAGCATCTCACTATTGAAAAGATTAGAAGAGACTGAAATAATCTAAGAACAAATGAGATTTCAACCTGTTCAAAGGTTGAGCTTCATTTTTTTCCCTTTCCTCTGTCCTACAGTCTTTCTAACCAAACAAAGATCTAATTTAAGTGGCTAGGGCAGAAAAGACTAAAAAGCTAAAAGTGAAAAATAATTTAGGAACAAACGATAGACTTTAACTTGTGGTAACCTGTTCAAAAGTAGGCTTCTGAAGGTCTCATTTCCTTTTTTTTTCTTTCTTCTGTCCTGCAGTCTAAGATAAGAAAACACAACATAAAACTAAGTCACTGAAAAAGTAGCCATGTATTCTGATTAATGTAATTTATTTTCTGTGAACAAAAAGAAAATGTAAAAAAAAAAAAAAAAAATACAATTATGGAAAATATCCATCTGGTTTAAAGTATTGCACCACAGGTTTACACTATACCACAGACCTACCCTGTCGTATTATATCTTAAAGGAAAGCTTTTCTCAAATTCCTTTGTTTACAGATATCAGACAACTTTTGACTAACCCACAAAAGTTAGACATCATAAGATAAAAGAGAAAACTTTACTATATGGTGAGCATGATGAAAAGTGGCAATACTCTTTACGCATGTACTGTTTCACTGTAAAAAAGCATTCTGAATGCTTGACAGGGATTGTTTTGGCATGTAAAACAAATATATATATTATGTGAATTATAATCAGTTGTACAGATCTATACACAACACTAGCAAATACAAGTATAGGCAATAATAAAGGGTTCTAGCCACCAAAATATTCTGTCTTTTGTAATATGCCAATCACTACTCCCAGTAATAAACTCTAGATCAGTAAGTTTAAAATCAATTGTTACCCTTTGGTCAATAACAGTTGTGCACTTTGATGGTCTATTATTATATCAGAGTTGCTAAATATACGTTTAGCACTACACATATAGATATTGCATATCTTGGTACAATTTAAGTTACCTTTTAAATTTGCACTTTTGCTATAACAACATGTCAGAAGGACTTCGATATAATGCTTATCCATCACAAATAAATGCTCATTCATTGTATAATTCTTTGAGCCTATGTGATACATACTGATATTACTAGCATTGAGTTCATGTACATAACAGAGCCATTAATTACAAGAATGTTCAGCATCCGACAACATTTTTCCTGATGTTAATTAAACTGAGAAACACAATATCAGAATAATTTAATTTTTCAATTAACTGCAAATGCAGAGAATACTAAAGAGAATTTTTACAACACTATGTTTTCTGTCAGTTTTGAGATGCTTTAAAGTGTCAGTTTATCTATAGTGCAACAAAAGTTTTTCTTTTTTCTATGTGCTAGAATAATTTTACTTTGAACTGAAATACCATAATATTGAAAGGTAGTAATCAAATTGGCCAGAAAGGAGAATATGTAAAGAGAGGAAAAATGTTTATTCGTGTAATACATTACAGTATATTATGGTAGTAAAAAAATAAAAAAGTCTTATATCCTCAAAGAAAATAAAAATGAAATTATTTCCATGCTGAAAAAGGGATTAAGGTTAGAAACAATATTTTGGTTGTATAGATTTGTCAAGCTTATACACACAACCTAATAAAGGATTTCTTAAGATTTTTCAATAGTCTTCAAACTATTCATTCTGAAAGTAACCATTCTGTACATTTTTTCCTAGTTCAGATTATTTCCAGCCCCAATTAAAATCAATCCAGTGTAGCAGTTACTACAGAAATTGAAAGGTCATATGGGACACAGTCTAATAGCTTTAAGAATAAATACTCATTCCTGTTCATTCTGATGTATAGTAGGCAAAGGATGAATGGGTAAAATGCCCCAAGCTAAAGGGGATGCGGCCCAGAGGTATGGCGAAGACGACTTGGTTGAAGATGCTGAAATGTAAGTGTCACAAATTACCAGGATCATAGGAAGTGGAGGAAACCAATTTGGAGGGAAGTGGATAACCAGGATAAACCTGCCCACTAAAACTGGATGATTTACTCTTAAATTCCGCATTTTACTTATGAATTTACAACCCAGTATTTTTAAAGTGAAAATGAATGGCACACATTAGTTATGTGGTAAGAAATGCTCAACTAGCTGTATGCACACATTAATTATGTGGTAAGAAATGTTGAACTAGCTGTATGCTACAAAATGCATTTGTCATCTATAAAATTTAACTTTTTTCTTCAAAATTAGCTGATATATATTGTATTTAAAAGTTGTATGAGGATGTACAATCCATGACTTCAGCACTACACAGAATATACACTGTATCATTATTTAAATGTGCATTGTGCAGGTATTGCAAAATCTGCTGAGGAAAACAATGCATCCACTGATTCACCAGTGGCACTCATGGATTTAATCTAAGGAGACAAATACAAGATGATGCAAAATAAAAAAAACACTACACAACAGATGAATAGAAACAAAAACAATCCTTTATTCAACAAAAAAAAAAAACACATCAATTTAACTTTGCTTAGTTTTTGCTTTTGGGGCTAAAGAATGCCGAAAGGGTTTTCATTCCTGTCTTGTCCACTTTAGCAAGAGCTTTCTGAGCAGGTGTCATCTTTTTGGTAGGCTATTTGGAAGAAAGAAAAAAAGTTTAATGATTTCTTTTAAGTAAATGTATTTTAGTATGTTATAATCAACAGTCATACTATCATAACACCGTTCTATAAATAAAAAATGAAACATGTTGCGATTTAAACATTCATTAATTTACAGAAAAACTAAAAAAATGTTATATATGCTACGTTATTTGATGTAAAATATTGAAGTATGATAAATCACTTTCAAGAAGGATGTTAACTGGTGTCAATGCTTTATTTGAAGTGCAGCTGCAAGCAAATGTTTAGCATTCAGTATGTATATTAAAACATTTATGCATTACTTGTTAAGCACGAGACAATGCAATCAACCCATGATACAATACATATTGTGATTTAGCATTCCCAATACCATGACATGAATTTCTCATAAATGATAAAAAAAAATAAAAATAAAAAAAAAGTTTAGTGCTACTTATTATTATATATTCATAAATCAAACACTACAAAATAAATTCAAAACACTGCACACTTAAATATATTTACCAATTTTTTGTATGCTTTCTTTTTGTTAAAATAAGATTTGCATCACAATAACATACATTTCATGTTGATAAGCCCAAGCAACTATGAATTTCACTGTACTCTGTACTGTGATAATGAGCCTATAAACCTATAATTTAAAGTTACTGAAGTCTAAACAGTCTATATTTAAGTCGATATTTTTGTTTTCTGAGTTAACATCAACCATCATTTCAATAATGACTCTTATGTCCTGCTTGAATACCTTTCTGATCCATTAGTTATGGGTCCTGATTGGATCAACAAAGAACTACAATTATATTTCATTTTAAGAAAAATTAGTACATCAACACAATGCATGAAGCTGAGACACTGCTGTAACAATAACCCCTTCAGCTGAAAACACTCACACACATGGGTACACACGTAGCAGGGATATACATATGATGTGAGCAGAAAAAACAAGCCTTGGGAATTTCCAAGCTTTCTCTCTATGCAGTGCTAGAACACTGCTGTTGACAGCAATGCAAGATTCACTACTGTATAATTCCTATTTAAAGTAGTCTACAATTATTTCAAATCAGTGAAAGGTGTATTGATGTCTGGAGTCATTTCAGAGTGTGCATTTGGTACTTTAAGGGTAGCACTTTCATGCCAGTATGTTCTAATATTACAAAGTAATACCACCAAAAAACCATAAACCCTTGACACATGTTTTAGAAAGTCACTGCACAATGGGGAAATACTTAAGGACTGGGAAATGGCAAATATTGTCCCATTATATAAAAAGTGAGACTGGGCAGATCCAAGCAACTATAGCCAGAAAGTTTAACGTGCATCACAGGAAAATTAAATGGAAAGAATTAAGAATATGATTGAGCAGCACATGGCAAGTACAGGAGTTTTGGGTTCAGAAGAGGGAGATCATGATTTACTAATATGCTGGAATTCTACAAGGAAGCAACAAAAGGATATGATCAAAGTGGAGCTTATGATATTATTTATCTGGGCTTTCAAAAAGAATTTGATAAGGCACCACATGAGAGGTTGGGCATCAAACTAAAAGAAGTGGGAGTTCAGGCTGATGTTTTTAGATGGGTGCAGAATTGGCACAGACATAGGAAGCAGAGAGTGATGGTGCGAGGAACCTTACCAGAATTAGCTGATGTAAAGAGTGGTGTTCCACAGGGGTCAGTGCTATTTTTAATATATATAAATAATTTGGATAGGAATATAAGTAACACACTGGATAATTTACAGATGATAACAAGACATATGAATTTGCAGATACAGTGGAACCTCGGTTCACGACCATAATTCGTTCCAAAACTGTGGTCGTAAACCGATTTGGTCATGAACCGAAGCAATTTCCCCCATAGGATTGTATGTAAATACAATTACAGTAATCCCTCGCTACTTCGTGGTTCACTTTTCGCGGATTCACGACTTCGCGGTTTTTAAATACAAGTGATTGCCCGCCTATCGCGGAAGTTATGTTCCAGACCCATCAGCAACAGGAGAAAATCCGCGATATAGAAAGACCATATAAATAAACATTTTTATAGTTTAAGCCTTAAAATAACCATCCCACATGCTTTAAACACATGTAAACTTATAAAACACACTTTGTTAACACATATGATATGTGGATGTCGGGCTAAGGATATGAGTAACATCTCACTATTATAAAACATTTTAACTTCACGCAAGACAAGACAGTGAGACAGGAAAAATGGTGATGTACAGGCTTTTAAATTATTGACAGGCAGAGCGACAAGCAGCACAAAGTCCACTTCTCCTTAGCGTTCATTCAGCTCCCCACTCCTTTGACAATGCGAACTGCGCCTCCGGGGAGGGGGGTTTGAGTGAACGTGCGTTCAGCCTTCACAAAACCACACACACACTCCTCCTCCTTCCGAACGCGCAGAGCGACAAGCAGGCATTTTGGCAGAAGCAACACAAAGTCCATTTCTGCTCAGCGTGAGTTCAGCTGCCCCCCTTCACAAAGCGAGTGCAGACACATTGATGTCTGACCGCTGCGTGCAGTGTTGGTCTGCGGTGTTTAAGAATGTAGAAAGTGTTTAAGAGCATAGGAAGTGTTTATAAGAGTGTGGGAAAGGTTAACAAGAGAGTGAGAAAGGTTTATAAGAGTGTGGGAAGGGTTTATAAAGCCTTAAAATATGTATAAATAATAAAATAAATATAGGTCGCTACTTCGCGGATTTTCACCTATCGCGGGGGGCTCTGGAACGTAACCCCCGCGATAGGTGAGGGATTACTGTAATCCGTTCCAGACCGTACGAACTGTATGTATGTATATATATATATATATATATATATATATATATATATATATATATTTTTTTTTTTTTTTTTTTAATTTTTAAGCACAAATATAGTTAATTAAACCATAGAATGCACAGCATAATAGTAAACTAAATGTAGAAACATTGAATAACACTGAGAAAACCTTGAACAACAGAGAAAACTAACACTGCAATAGTTCACGCTATAGTGCTAGGAACCGCTCGTTAAAAACACTTCTTTTAAATGAGTTTTAAGCACAGGGGAAAAAATGAACATTTGAAAAATCTGTAATTTAATAAACCACCAAGAAAAGTAACATTGCAACAATGCAGGCTACGAACCGATCGCTGTAAACAGAACTGAAAAGAAAAACAAGCCTTCTCTACCTTATGCGTCCAGTCCAGTCCTCCCTCTCTCGCTTGCTCTCTCTCTCTCTCTCTTTTGCCAGCCTGAAGCGCCTGTGTGTGTGTCTCTCTAGCACTCCAGTGTGTGTGCGCGCCTCTGTGCGTGTCTGTCTCTCTCTGGCTGTGTGTGTGCGCAGCTCTCTCTCTCTGCCTGTGTGTGTGTGTCCTGCGATCTCTCTCTTGCTCGCTGCACAGGAAATGCAAAGGGAGAGACTGAACATGTACAAACCGAAAGGGAACCTGGCTTGTTCGTATACCGAGTGTGTGGTCGTGAACCGAGGAAAAAGTTTGGCGAACTTTTTGGTCGTAAACCGAGTTGTACGTGTACCGAGATGTTCATGAACCGAGGTTCCACTGTATTCTGGAATCCGTTAAATCATTACTTTGTAGCAGATAAAGTTTAATGTCAGTAAAGGTAAAGTATTTCACATAGGAAGTAAAAATGTTAGGTTTGAATACACAATGGGGGTCTGAAAATCAAGAGTACACCTTATGAGAAGGATTAAGGAGCTGTACTGGACTCTATGCTATCAAATTTCAGATTATGTTCAGAAGCCATTAAGTAGACTAACTAATGTGTAGTGTACATGTCCAAGAAGGTTATGCTCAAGCTTTATAAATCATCTGGAGTACTGTGCGCAGTTTTTGGTTTCCAGGCTACAAAAAGGACATAGAAGCACTAAAAAAAGTTTAGAGAAAAGCGACTAGGCTCATTCCAGGGCTACAGGGGATGAATTATGAAGAAAGAATAAAAGAACTGAACCATTTCAATTTAAGGAAAATAAGATTAACAGGTGGCATGATTTAAGTGTTTAAAATTCTGAAGGGAATTATTACAGTGGGTTGAGGACTGTTATTTTAAAATTACTTCATCAAGGACAACGACACAGTTGGAAACTTAAGGGTAAAATTTGCCCAAATATTAGGAAGTTTTCTTTACTCAGAGAACCATAGACACTTGGAATAAGCTACCAAATGGCGTGGTAGACAGTAAGACTTTGCAAAATCAGAAACTTAATTTTTTTAATTTTTTATTTTATTTTAGAAGAATAGGACTGGCAAGTTTTGTTGGGATGAGTGGCTTGTTCTCGTCTAGATTGTTGTAATGTCAGTCAGTCATTCTCCAACACGCTATATCCTAACACAGGGTACGGGGGTCTTCTGGAGCAAATCCCAGCCAGCACAAGGGTGCAAGGCAAGAGCAAACCCCGGGCAGGGCGCGCACACACCAAGCTCACACAAGGGACAATTTAGGATTGCCAATGCACCTAACCTGCATGTCTTTGGACTGTGGAAGGAAACCAGAGCACCCAGAGGAAACCCACGCAGACATGGGGAGAACATGCACACTCCATGCAGGGAGGACCAGGGAAACGAACCCAGGTCTCCTTACTTGCAAGGCAGCAGCGCTACAACTGCGCCACCGTGCCTTGTTGTAATGTTCTAAAGACAATTCATTATGAATCTTAAGAATTCCATATAGACTTCCTTGTCTATATCTAACCTTTAAAATTAAAACATTTCTCAGTTTTTAAAGTTTAAAATTGCTCATAACATAAACCTCATAACTTTTCCCAAGAATCCAATTGGGTGTGCACTTTCAAGCTTGCGGTACAGAGACTGGTGTCATACTGATGGTCATTTTATAGATTTTAACATATTGTATTGCATTTATATTGATAATGTCATTTTCTAGAATTTTGTTAATTTCTGGAATGTAATTAAGGTGTCACTCACTTGTGAAATTTCTGTTAAATGTCTCTTAAGTTTACAACGTTCATATTTAGTTAAAAAAAGAAGGCACCTTTTACCTTACAGGACAAAGTGACTGCAGAGAACAATTGATCCATTTTTATTTTTCATAATGCATACTGCAACGAGTATGGTGACAAAATAGACAGGTCCACAGAAAATCAATGTGAAGGAAGTGCAGGTTTAAGCCATCAGACAGCTGGGGACTTAAACCATATTTATTGTTTTAACACAACGTCCTGGGTATGACATTAAACTGCATCCAGCCCTGCAAGTGGTCCTCCAACTTGCAGGGAAATCATGGGGGTTGGTGGCAGGATTGATACTCCAGCCATCATAAAAAAACTTCACAAAGCTCCGAGACGAAAGAAAGGACTCCTTTTTGCTCTCAGCGGGAGTAGCTCTGCTGCAGCCGCCCATAGGAAGGCTGCTCACATCATGAAGGGGATGGGGGAAAAGCCCTCGGGAGCCCCATCCCCGGAAAAGTCGAAACCGTTGGAGAGCCAATAGGGTCAGGTCTGTTGGGGATCTAAACTGGTGTAGTGCGGAGGTGTTGCCCGCTGCATGGCAGCACTCGGGTCCTAATTTGAGGCGGCCCATACGGGTGGGCGCATGGAATGTCTTGATTCTTCGGCAAGATGATCATCTTCCTCTGCTGTCAGAGGAGCTGCGTAAACTCCGCATTTCAGTGGCGGCACTCTCTAAGGTGCGCAGACTGAGGACTGGCCATATCTCTGCAATTGGATACACCTTTTATTGGTCTGGTCGGTCCGATGGCTGCCATACTCGGGGAGTAGCTGTTGCTATAGCGGATTGGCTTCTTCCAATGGTGTTCAATAGCACTCCTTTGAACAAGCGTATTAGGAGACTCAGATTACGGCACTTCCTGGGTGCCTTGTCTGTTGTCACAGTGTATGCTCAGACCGCGGTGAGTGATGTCTCCGCGAGGGAGACATTTTATTCGCAGCTTTGCTCGGTGGTTGATGGATGCCCACGAGGTGACACTCCTCTGGTCATGGGTGACTTCAATGCAGCCACTGGCACTGACAGGGCTGGCTATGAGGATTGTCTCGGTCCCCATGGGTCTGGTGACCGTGGTGAAAGTGGCTCCATGTTCCTTGACTTTGCAAAAGATCAGTGGCTGCGAATTGCTGGATCCTGGTTCCAGCGCCTTGAACCACATCGTTGGACTTGGTACTCCAATACTGGTAGTGTGGTGAAGGAGATCGATCACATTCTTGTGGGCAGACGCTGGAGGCTCTTGCAAAACTGCAGGGACTACAAAAGTGCCCAGTTTTGTGAATTCTGACCACAGACTTCTTGTTGCTACTCTTAGGATCCAGCTGAGGTCCAGTAGGTTACCACCTACTACAAAAATGAGCCCGGACTTGGCCAGACTCCAAGACCAGGCTGTTTATAATGTGTTTGGACACAGATTGTGTGAAGAACTTTCAGATTTAGGTATGACTGCCTATCCTACTGTGATGTGGGAGATCTTCCGTGACAAGACCCTGAAGGTTGCTGAGGGTTGTGTTGGTGCTACCGGTGTTCCCAGAAGGAGTTGTTTCATCTTGCAGGGCACCATGGATATCATTGAGAGGAGTTGGAGCACACGGCTCAATGGCAACTCTGGCTTGTACCGGGAACTGAGATGGATGGCTGTGAGAGCTCTGAGGGCAGATAAAGAGGCATTTGTTAGAGGAATCTGTGAGAAAGTGACACCCTATCTGTGGTCTAGCGACCCATGTCCTGCTTACAGAGGAAGCCAAGCATTGCGCACATCTGAATCTGTTCCTCGGACAGTCACAGTAAGGACAGCTGAAGGAACGGTCCTTACGGATGACACGGCAGTTGTGACCCACTGGGCTGGCTACTTTGAGCAGTTGTTCAAAGCTAATCCTCCGGCTAGGACATTGGATATCTCTGGGTCCACGGTTCTTGAGGCTGATTCTCCAATTAACTGTGAACCCCCCAGTCTCACTGAGATTGCACATGTGGTGAACCAGCTGAGGAGGGAAAGGCTGCAGGGATCTGTGGTATCCGGGGTGAACTTCTCCAGGCTGGTGGTAAGGCTACCCTCCTGGCATACCAAGCAATCTTTGCTTCCAGTTGGGAGACTGGCATCATTCCAAATGGCTGGAAAACGGGACTTGTCAATCCCTATTTGGAAAGGGAAGAGTGATCGCCTGGATTGCAGCAACTACAGGGGTATAATGCTGCACATGGTGCCGGGTAAAGTCCTTGCTAGGGTCGTCCTCAATAGGATCCATGATCACTTGTTCACCTACCAGTGACCGGAACAGTTTGGTTTTACGCCTAAGAAGTCTACCATCGACCGCATCCTGGCACTGAGGGTTCTCATGGAGCGCAAACGTGAATATCGGCAGCTTCTTTGCAGCCTTTGTCGATTTTCGCAAAGTGTTCAACTCAGTTGATCAAGCTGCCCCATGGGACATCCTGAGGATTCATGGGATCCCCTCGAAGTTGCTGGATATCATGGCCAGCCTATACACTGGTACTGTGTGTGCTGTGCAGAGTGGAGGCAGAACCTCTTGTGTTTTTCCCAGTTGGTTCTGGGGTTTGTCAGGGGTGTGTTCTGCTCCTACTCTGTTCAATGCTTGTATGGACTGGGTGTTGGGACAGGTCGTGGGGTCCAGCGGCTGTGGGGCATCTGTTGGTGAAGAAAGATTCATGGATCTTGACTTTGTTGACGATGCTGTGATCTTCGCTGTGTCAATGGAGGCTCTGATCGGGGCGCTCGAGAGACTGAGTGTCTGGGCTTGCGAGTGTCCTGGATTAAAACCAAGAGCCAGGCTTTTAATGACCGCTTGGGCACGGCCATCAGCAGAATGTCCGTTTGCGGAGAGAGTGTTGACCTTGTTGAGAGGTTTACTTACCTTGGCAGTGACATTCATGTCTCTGGTGACTCTTCCTATTGAGTCAGTAGACAGATTGGGAGAACATGGGGGGTCATGGGGTTGCTGGAAAGGGGTGTGTGGCGCTACTGATATCTGCAAAAGGACAAAGGTCCAAGTCTTTAGAGTCCTGGTGCTTCCTGTCTTACTATATGGTAGCAAGACATGGACGCTATCCAGTGACCTGAGATGAAGACTGGACTCCTTTGGTACTGTGCCTCTCCACAAAATCTTTGGGTACCATCGGTTTGACTTTGTGTCAAATGAGTGGTTGCTCATGGAGTCCCGAATGAGGCACATTACCTGCATTGTGAGGGAGTGTCAGTTATGGCACTACGGCCATGTGGCGTGTTTCCCCGAGGGTGATCCGGCTCATAAGATCCTTATTGTTGGGGACCCGAGTGGCTGGACCAGGCCAAGGGGTCGCCCAAATAACACCTGGCTGCGGCAGATAGAGGGTCATTCCCGGAGGGCGGGACTGGACCACGTGTCTGTCTGGGGGGTTGCAAACCGGGATCCCGAGTTGTTTCATTGTGTAGTGGGTGCGGCAACGCAACGTACCAGTGCATGCTCCCCAACTTGAACTTGAACAACGCAGAACTGGCAGATCACTACATCCTAGAACAACTTTGCAGATTTGCTGTTAGAAGACACAGTGAACGCAACCTAAATCAACAGATATTCTGATAAACACTGGGACAAGTTGTGCTTCACCTCATATTGTTACTTTGCTGGCTATTCCTAAGTCACCCACATACCAACTTGAGCCCACCTACTCACGATGTTCTCCCCAAACACATTAATCATCAGCCTTACTGATTCGTGCCTCCTCGTCTGCTCCACAATGCATAGTACTTCGGTTTCTCCATGCAGTTCCTGTCATCCACCTGAAGCCATCCTCACCAAGATTGCACTTCATCATCACTCACTGCTGCTGGAAAACACTGGACCCCTTGACCATGGATGCCTGTTTTAATAGCCCACATTGCTGAGTGTCCTGCCCCTGGACCATGCTCTTAGAAAGCTGAATAATAGGCAGGGCTCTTCTAGAGCGCTCACTGTCAATCAGAAGCATTGTCGTCCTGCAGTAACACTGCATGTACTTGGCTCCAACATGACTGAATGATGTTTCAGTCTGCGGATTGCTTCAATATTTTGTGTTTAAATTGTCTTAAGCAAATATTAACATTTTTTCCAAAATAATATATATTATTTAATAATTTATTTAATACTTGGCTCATAGTTACAAGTATGCATTGTATAGTAAGGGAGGTACTTTGGTATGATGCCTGTATTACGATACTTATTATACGCGGACAAAGTGTTGTCTCACGCCTAATTAAGGATGAGGGCTGCAAAAATGTTGTTTGCCTTAGGTAGCAGCACCATTTAGCGCAACAGCCCTGTCTGGAGCATGTACTCTTACATTAATAGCTTGAGAAACCTGCAGTAACTGCAGCTGTTGGCCCCTAGGAGCATTTAAGTATATCTAGAGAACATTTCCAATACAATGATAAATTTATACATGATGGCCCCACTCAATTTTAAAAACAGGACTATAGTTACAGTGGTGCATCTATGAAACAATGCTCAGATGCAACTCATTAAAATAAGTGTACTTACAAAACAATTAACCTATGTTCTCTGTCCAATTTCACGTACAGTAATGTCCACAGTATGAAGTACCCTGACAAATTTCTTATCATCAAACAGACGGTTACTATAGGTTCTGCATGATATACCTTTTTTTTTTTAATTTTTTTTTTTTTAAATCCTCTGTTTTCAACAACATAGTTTTTGTTTAAATTAGTGTTTCATTACAGTCATGTGGAAACTATGCACAATACAAGGCACATTTTATATCAGCAGTATTCTGTATCACAATATTCAATAAAATAAAATTGTATCTCATTTCTGTTGTTAATGTATTTTTGATTATGAATTGTACAACCAATTTCTAATGTAAATTTATTAAGACCACACATTTGTCAAGAGTTGCACCAAAACTAATAGCTGGTCTACATCAGCTGTGACTAGATTAGTAGCTTCCTGAGCAGCTGTGTTAAAAATCTAATGCTTAATATTATTACATCAACAATCTTGACAGGCTGTGTTAAAAGAGATGTATTTATACTGGGAATAACCATCTTTCCTATTGATATGGCTTTTTAATTCATATGCATACAATTTCCAGTTTGTCTTGCCTTTGCAAGATCCATCAACAAAGATCAAAGACTATCTTTTAAGAATGCTGGCATTAAAAAAAAAGAGACAAAGGTAACTAAAAATAGTGTTTATCAATCTGCTTCATACAATTTTTTAACACTGATAGTCTTTTTTTTAAATATTCTACAATATATTCTTAATATTCATAATATTCTACAATGTCAAGGATACAATACTGAGTACCCCTGCTTGTAGCAGAATTACTGTCTTCCGCTTCATATTGCAAATAATGCTAACACTTCCTTTTTATGTTCTGCAACTGATAGGCTTATTTCAAGAAAAAAAAGACACTCACTTTGCTGCCTCATTACATTAGATTGTCACAAATGAATGAGTAGTTTGATGAGAAGATAAACATATTACAAGCTTGAGCTACTAGATAGGAACACCTCCGAATTATTTTAAATAATCATTAATCTTAACTTTACGAGGTGAGTCAAAATTATGTCAACACTAATGGTACTGCTATGTATATACTTATATACAATTTTTGTGGACAATTTATGTGCCACATATGGTACATGTGTTGAACATGATGGAGAAAAAGTTGAGACATTCCTGTAAATCATCTTGCACATATGAAATATGTTTTGTGAATAAATTATTTCTGCAATTCAAATGTAAACAATTTTGACTCACCCTATATTTACAGTATATCTTCACCTGTATTACCTATATTCACCTGTTGCTGATCTAGTTAAGGTATTTAACTCTGAAAAAATGTAGTAACTACTGACAGAAACCTTAAAATATAATTCTTGGAACATAATCATATTACTGTTCACATAATTAATGTGTTGCTCACACCTGGCATAGGCCCAGGATTTTCCAAAAACTGCTTTCACAGTTACCATGAAAACGTATTTACCCCTATCTAATTTCCTCTATTACTACAATTTTCTGTTTTGGTGATAGCAATGACCTCCAAATAAAAACACCTGGAACAGGACTGAGTCTTCCCAAGATTGGCTGGCTTCACAAAATTGTTTCAAGGGCATAATGTACTGTAAACTCAATCAGGAAGTTATAAAGATTCTAAAAATATCTAAAGGTCATTATCCATGACTACGCAATTTTAAAGACACTGGGCAAAAATGGGTTTCAACAGACAGTAAGCAAGGAAGAAGCCCCTTTGAATCAAGAACATCATAAATTGGATGATGTCCAAGTTTTCTGGAAAAAGTTCCACTTTTGTCTCATAGAACAATCTGAATGACATGAAACTTATTATATCTGGTGTAAAGCAAATACAGCACTTCACAGTAAAAACAACACATTAGCAGTCAAACATGGGTGTAAGTGTGATAAATTCGGGGGTTGCTTTGCTGTGCCAGCATATATATCACTTGCCATAATTGAAGGAACTGCCAATTCTGTTGTGTAATAGAAAATTCTTATGAACAACTTCTGATCATCTTTCCAAAAGCATCAGCTACGCTAAGAAATGCAGAAAAACATGTAGCTAGTTGGTGCTGAATAACTTTATTCATTCAATAAATGAGTTTAAAATAACAGGTACATGTGTACTCAGATACCCTTTACCTAAAACATGACTTTGCTTGAAAAAATTTAATGTCAAAAATGTGCAACAACAGAGGAAATCAGCAAGGGGGTTGAAGTAAATTTTCACATTCTGTTTCGCCAAAAGAGTTTATGGACTCAAAAGTGGACAAGAAGACAGCTAATGAGCTTTCAGAAGCAATGTAATTGTTGTAATAACCACCACATGAAATCCCAAAATCAAATTACTTCTTTATCAAACATTTTACTAAATTTCTGTGTGAATCTTTAGTATTTCTAATACATGTATTCCATTGTGCACTCGCAGCCAGTGAAGAAGACTATTATTTCCTGATAATGCACAAAACAAGATTTTTTTTTTTTGCACTCACCTTTGACTTTCTCTATGAATAACTCATACTAAAGCCTAAAATACGTATATGCAGAATAGTGCATATTTATTTAAACTTAATAAACAGCACTTTACACACATTATACATTAAAACATTCAATATGTAAATATTTATTAAAGAATGCTACAACTTGACATAGGACAGCTGTTGAATATTTTACAAAAAGAAAGCTGTTCAAAGCTAGAAATCATTTACCTTTTTTTTGTGATCATCATTATTGAATTTTGTGTAGTCTTCCTCAGCTTCAACAGGATTATCTGATAGCTTCCTTTTCTGTAATGCATAGTTTTGAAGTACTTCCATAAGTAATAAAACAGAGCACAAAAAAATGAGGGCCACAAAACACATTAGAATTAACTTTTAAAGAATGTCATTAACGCATTACAATGCCACCCCAATTTCTGCAGTCACATAGTTGTGATTTTAATTACAAATTTCACATTTGTTAAATACATTTTTTTTACATTTTTACTTCATTTCAACAAAATATATTAATTCAAAAGACACTTTAACAAAACAAACCTTCCCTATGAAGACATTGTGCATATGGTTTTCTATGCCACTACTCTCAGAAGTATTTCTAAAAATAGTAAGGACTGTATGTACAATGAACAGCATTTACTGAGCCCTTTTATTATTATTATTTTTTTTTTTTTTAACTCTAGCTTTATCTTACTCATCATTATAAAGAGTAGGTAATTGTAATATATCTTGGCTAAAATGGGGTACAAGGGAGCATCTTAATCTGAAAGTAATGGCAGCTTTCTACAAGAAACAAGGACATAACATTGCTCACTAACCTGATTAATACCACTTATCCGAAGTGAAGTTAACATGAGGTAACTTCTACCGGGACACCTATTACTACACCCTCTTAAGTACTATAGTCTGTTCCAACTCTGCTTTAAGGCAAACAAAGGGTTTTTATGTAATCAACAGAAGTTGGGACACCTGTGCAAATTTTTTGCTTCAACTTCCATCCATCCATTTTCCAACCCGCTGAATCCGAACACAGGGTCACGGGGGTCTGCTGGAGCCAATCCCAGCCAACACAGGGCACAAGGCAGGAAACTTGCAAGGCTTAATTTACTTTAATTACTGCTGAACACCTAAAGGTTGTAACCTATGAATTGTTCCCTGAAGAAGGCCCATTTGTAATATTCTGATATTTCCTTTTTCAGTTTTTGCTAACCTAAACTTTTAATTTAAATTTTAACAGTATTACCACAGCAGAAACATTGCCTTTGTTTGAATTCATTTATAAATATGAACAGTGTTGTCCTCATATTTGGAAATATTACATGGGGATATTGGACACATTGTTAGCATTCAAATTGATAAATTCTACTTGCTTGGAAATTAAAGACAAATAGTTTGCATTGACTACTTCTGCAAATGTTTCTTTTGATTCTGTGAAATCTGCTTTCCTTAGAATATCTATGATGATGTTTTGAGAAATGGTCTAACTGCTAAGAGCTGAGAGAATCCCAAACCACCAGGCAAGGGCACTGCTGAATGGCACTAAAGCACCAGATAAGTATGAAAGGTATGGAAATGTATTAGATTTCACAGTAGGTTTCATTGATTAAAAACAGCTCTCATAAAACTGAAATTCACTGCTAAAGGAAAATTACCCAATAGTCACATAAGTTTTTTTGTTTTTTTTGTTGAATTTCAGTTATTGATACAGCATGCACATATATAAAGTGTGTTTCAAAATGGCTTGAACCACCATGTTACTGAAATAAATCAGAGTACAATGATCAAAAGGACATCCCTAGTCACAGAATATTTAAATGTAAAAATTCTAAAGTGACGTACTTCACTAAGAGTTTAAATTCCAGCAAGTACTGGCCAAAATGCCATTATTAAGCAAGTCATCACTAAACAATCCTTGAGTAGTACTTGACCTTTAAAGTGGCACAGCTATTATGTTCAAGATGATCATTCATTCACCTTGAATGAACTATTTCAGGCTATTACAACATTAACATTCTGAATAAACATCAAAAAATACACTAGTAGACATTAACAAAAAAAGGCAATGCAAGATAATGTGATTCTAACAGTGAATGAAAATATGAGCTGGGGGGAGAGGGGAACAATAGTGGCACTTATAAAGCACATCAGACACCAGCCAAAGCCAGCAGTGGAATTTCCCAAGGTATCAACATATAATGAAACAGTGGTTCTTGATCTAGACAAAGTAGAACATGGTTTATTGTATTTGCATAGGTTTCACCACTTGATATGGCTTAGTGCTGGCTGTATTCTAAACTCAAAGAAGTCTTCAGTGTTAGTGAACCATTTCATGCATTGTTGGATAATAGTACATGGTTCTCCACCAAGGTTATGTACTGTTTTAGAGGAGAGTTCAACAACTCAGAAGTCAGAAACATGGCTGAAAACTTTAATACTTAGTCAAGGCTACTGCAGTGAAGGGTTGTCACGATGCCAAAATTTCAGACTTCAATACTATACTAAGTATTGAAATTCATTAACATTTTTGATACCCAACACAGTATATAATTAATTCAATAAAAATGTACTTAAATAAATTGCATTTCTGTATACATTAAAACAAACACTAGAAATTTTAGTTATTAAAGCATAGGAATATTTAACTACAGTATTGCTCAATAGCCTAGGTGTTAACCTTAAAGCACATTACAACTCAACCCAAAAACTACAGTTCCCATCAATGCACATATTCTTATATAGTCAGATTTAAATTTTGAGCTGGTCTCTCCAACTGTATGAGGAAACAGCAACAAAACAGCAGTTATTAACATAAAAAATAATCATTAAATCACAATCACTGCTATGCGGAGCAGCGCTTTTTGTGATACCGTGAAAGAAAAATTAGACTTAGTGGTCACATCATTTACAGGTAATACAGTTACTGCACATAAAGTATTTTGGTATGCTTTCCATCCATCCATCCATTGTCTCCCGCTTATCCGAGGTCGGGTCGCGGGGGCAGCAGCTTGAGCAGAGATGCCCAGACTTCCCTCTCCCCGGCCACTTCTTCTAGCTCTTCTGGGAGAATCCCAAGGCGTTCCCAGGCCGGTCAAGAAGACATAGTCCCTCCAGCGTGTCCTGGGTCTTCCCCGGGGCCTCCTCCCGGTTAGACGTGCCCGGAACACCTCACCAGGGAGGTGTCCAGGAGGCATCCTGATCAGATGCCCGAGCCACCTCATCTGACTCCTCTCGATGCGGAGGAGCAGCGGCTCTACTCTGAGCCCTTCCCGGATGACTTAGCTTCTCACCCTATCTTTAAGGGAAAGCCCAGACACATTACGGAGGAAACTCATTTCAGCCGCTTGTATTCGCGATCTCGTTCTTTCGGTCACTACCCAGAGTTCATGACCATAGGTGAGGGTAGGAACATAGATCGACTGGTAAATTGAGAGCTTCGCCTTGCGGCTCAGCTCCTTTTTCACCACGACAGACCGATGCAGCGCCCGCATTACTGCGGATGCCGCACCGATCCGCCTGTCGATCTCACGCTCCATTCTTCCCTCACTCGTGAACAAGACCCCGAGATACTTGAACTCCTCCACTTGGGGCAGGATCTCGCTACCAACCCTGAGAGGGCACTCCACCCTTTTCCGGCTGAGGACCATGGTCTCGGATTTGGAGATGCTGATTCTCATCCCAGCCGCTTCACACTCGGCTGCGAACCGATCCAGAGAGAGCTGAAGATCACGGCCTGATGAAGCAAACAGGACAACATCATCTGCAAAAAGCAGTGACCCAATCCTGAGCCCACCAAACCAGAACCCCTCAACGCCCTGGCTGCGCCTAGAAATTCTGTCCATAAAAGTTATGAACAGAATCGGTGACAAAGGGCAGCCCTGGCGGAGTCCAAATCTCACTGGAAACGGGTTCGACTTACTGCCGGCAATGCGGACCAAGCTCTGGCACTGATCGTACAGGGACCGAACAGCCCTTATCAGGGGGGCCGGTACCCCATACTCTCAGAGTACCCCCCACAGGATTCCCGAGAGGGACACGGTCGAATGCCTTTTCCAAGTCCACAAAACACATGTAGACTGGTTGGGCAAACTCCCATGCACCCTTCAGGACCCTGCTAAGGGTATAGAGCTGGTCCACTGTTCCGCAACCAGGACGAAAACCGCACTGTTCCTCCTGAATCCGAGGCTTGACTATCCGACGGACCCTCCTCTCCAGGACCCCTGAATAGACTTTTCCAGGGAGGCTGAGGAGTGTGATCCCTCTGTAGTTGGAACACACCCTCCGATCCCCCTTCTTAAAGAGGGGGACCACCACCCCGGTCTGCCAATCCAGAGGCACTGTCCCTGATGTCCATGCGATGTTGCAGAGGCGTGTCAACCAAGACAGTCCTACAACATCCAGAGCCTTGAGGAACTCCGGGCGTATCTCATCCACCATCGGGGCCCTGCCACCAAGGAGTTTTTTGACCACCTCGGTGACCTCAGTCCCAGAGATGGGGGAGCCCACCTCTGAGTCCCAGGCTCTGCTTCCTCATTGCAAGGCATGTTAGTGGGATTGAGGAGGTCTTCGAAGTACTCCCCCCACCGACACACAACGTCCCGAGTCGAGGTCAGCAGCGCACCATCACCACCATATACAGTGTTGACACTGCACTGCTTCCCCTTCCTGAGACGCCGGACGGTGGACCAGAATCTCCTCGAAGCCGTCCGAAAGTCGTTCTCCATGGCCTCCCCAAACTCCTCCCACGCCCGAGTTTTTGCTTCAGCAACCACCAAAGCTGCATTCCGCTTGGCCTGCCGGTACCTATCAGCTGCCTCCAGGGTCCCACAGGACAAAAGGGTCCTGTAGGACTCCTTCTTCAGCTTGACGGCATCCTTCACCGCCGGTGTCCACCAACGGGTTCGGGGATTGCCGCCACGACAGGCACCGACCACCTTGCGGCCACAGCTCCGGTCAGCTGCCTCAACAATAGAGGCACGGAACATGGCCCATTCAGACTCAATGTCCCCCACCTCCCTCGGGATGTGGTCGAAGTTCTGCCGGAGGTGGGAGTTGAAGCTACTTCTGACAGGGGGCTCTGCCAGACATTCCCAGCAGACCCTCACAACACGTTTGGGCCTACCACGCCTGACCGGCATCCTCCCCCACCATCGAAGCCAACTCACCACCAGGTGGTGATCAGTTGACAGCTCCGCCCCTCTCTTCACCCGAGTGTCCAAGACATGTGGCCGTAAGTCTGACGACACGACCACAAAGTCAATCATCGAACTGAGGCCTAGGGTGTCCTGGTGCCAAGTGCACATATGAACACCCCTATGCTTGAACATGGTGTTCGTTAGGGACAATCCGTGACGAGCACAGAAGTCCAATAACAAAACACTGCATTTTGGTATGCTTTACATATTAAAATATAGCATCCATCAAGTATATAAGGGTTAATAAATGTGAGGAACCTGTTCAAGCATATCAGGAAACCAGATAAAAGTCAAGTGAACAACAAAGACAAGAATGTACCAGGAGAAGGTTGACGTAATACACCAAATGTATGATTAAGAGATCAGCAGATGTCCTTTAAACAACAAGACTGAACAGTTGTTACATACACAGAGATTTCAACGGTAATGGCTAAAACTTAAGAGGTATGAAAAGAGGCACAGTGTTCTGAAAGAATTACAACATAACTGCAGAAGCAACTCAGTTCTACAGGGAAGAAATATGACACAGTTTACTATGTGTTATACAAACAGGTAAACAGAGTTGAATGTAATAGACCAGAGGTCAGTGGTCAAGATAGCATGACAGCATTTGTGAAACATGGAGCTGTATGTGTATCAGTGGCCTCTATGTGAAGGAACCGGGCATATAAATGTCACCAAATGCTGTCCAAGATGCAAGAGATGACTACAGTATACAGGTACTTCTCCTGTTTTAGAAAAATGCAGAGGAAAACCACAATATAGACATGGGTACTACAGATAAAACAGACATAATAACAATCTTATTCTCCTTGTCAGTTATTTTAAAACACATTTAATATACTTTTAGTTATGGGAAATCTGTAAAGAAGTTTAGTTTATTTTGTTATATACAGTACGTATAATATGTAAAATAATATCTGAATAAACTGAACACTTTCATTAAACATCCATGCTTTATGTTGCCCTTATTTTTCCTAAATTATAAAATACTTATATTTTATTGTAAATATGTATTTAAAGTGGTCAGAGTGTATTTTAACACCAGATAAACTGTTGAAAACAAAAAAAAAAAAAAAAAACATACAGGGATTAGGTTTAGACGTCTTTACATTGCACACTGGTGACACTAAATAAGGGTGGTAAACCAGACCTGCCCTGCAAGTACTGTCTTAGAACCATAAAGTTAAGAAAGATGTGTGCCTCTTCAAAAGCAGGGCTAAAGGAAAAGAGGTATAAGAACAATGCAAAATGTGCTCCCAAAACACCTTGTGCCAGAAGAGAAAGAGATACTAGGACACAGTATCCCTTTTTAAAAGCAGTGCTTACTCATATTGTATATTGTGGCCTGGTCAGCCTTAAGCCAAAGAAGGTAAAAGGAAGTGCCTGCTACATTCAAACACCTTAAATGAATACAGAGAAGAAATGCTGCACCTATCGAGTTACAACCATGTTCAGCACAGAGCCATATCTAGTGGACATTTACTATAAAGTCATCTGAAAGCATGTAACCTTAACATCACTGCTAATTGTTAGTGACATTCATTAGTTATGGACAGGGTTGTTATAATACCATGCAGGCTTAAGATATTTAAAAAAATTTCTTTTTATTAACAGTGAAAAATATAGTGCTTTTATTATGTTACACATTATAAAATGCATGCATACTTACTATAACAGCTTTAAAATGATGGAAAAGCCTTGAAGTAAAGTGGATATAAAAAGTCTACACACTCCTGCCAAAATCGCTGACTTTGTGTAATAAAAGAAAATGAAAACAAAATAAATCCTACCAGAACTTATTCCACCTTTATTGCAAAAGGGCAAACTACACAAACAACAAGTCAGGAACTGTCAGGGTTCCCACTCTTTTTAAGGAATCATTTTCCAGGACATTTCCAGGAGCTTTTTCCGGAAATTCATGACAGGATCTGGTCATACAGTCATACACTTTAGTCACAGGCTTAACGCCATTTTAATTTCTCTTTGATTATGCAGGGACTGAGTGTCACCGATATGCTAAATTACATAAAGGCAACACCAATTAATGCACTGATGTATAATGGAGTTGTTTGTCCTCTTTTTGTTACACACTGTTTTAAACTGCAAAACTCTTTTAAAGAAATAAATGCCTCTTGGATTGTGGAAAACTATCCAAACACTGACATATACTGAGCAATTCCATAATGTTCAGTATAGAGCTGTTGATCACACCATGAAATAGGCTACCATAGTGACCTAATTTCAGTAAAAGTTACTTGCATATTACATATTATGTCATTGTTTGTATCAAATAAATTTATGTACAATGTTTGTATTAAACAAAACTGCATAAAGCCAATTTATTGCCTATATCATGTGTATGATGCCTATCTATAATAATAAAAGGCAAAGCCCTCACTGACTGATTCACTCACTCACTGACTGACTGACTCACTCATCACTAATTCTCCAACTTCCCGTGTAGGTGGAAGGCTGAAATTTGGCAGGCTCATTCCTTACAGCTTACTTACAAAAGTTAGGCAGGTTTCATTTCGAAATTCAACGCGTAATGGTCATAACTGGAACCTCTTTTTTCACAATATACTGTAATGGACGGCAGCTCGATGGCCGTGGGAGGAGGAGTTGAGTGTCACGTTATCACGCCTCCCACGTAATCACGTGAAAAGACTGTGAACGCAGTAGGGACAAATGAAGGAGGAGCCGCAAACAGCAAGAACAAAAAATTCATTAAACAATTGAGAAGGGAGCGAGTGAAGCATACAAGCATGTTCATAAGGGAAACAAAGCACGGTGTAAAACGTAAGTTTAAATTAAGTTTATAGAAACGCTCCCGCTGCGGATTGCAAAAACGTGAAAAGACTGTGAATGCAGTAGGGACAAATGAAGGAGGAGCCGCAAACAGCGAAGAACAAAAAATTCATTAAACAATTGAGAAGGGAGCGAGTGAAGCATACAAGCATGTTCATAAGGGAAACAAAGCACGGTGTAAAACGTAAGTTTAAATTAAGTTTATAGAAACGCTCCCGCTGCGGATTGCAATAACATATTCGCGAGATAAAAGTTTAATGAGAAGACATGAGGTATAAACGAACCACACGCCGTAGCACAACGTTAGGGGCAACAGTTTCAACCATTCTATGATCTGCTTCTCGCAACGTTAGGGGCTTCAACTCTGGCGCTGACGATATTCGATTCTCGAGAGGGGATGCAGTGAGTGTGTATGCCTGATGAGCCCAGAATTAAGGAGAAACACGTGTCGCATACTCTTTGCATTATTTGAAAGTAAACTATTAAAACCATTCTATGATCAGCTTCTGGGAACACAAAGAGGGCACGTGGCGGATGTAAGGCGACTTCCTGACCAACCACAAGCGTAACCTGGCAGGTAACCATCCATACAGTCAGATTGTGATTCTGAAAACGAATGCCATGAATTTAATTACCACGATCTACATACTGTCAAATAAACGAAACACACGCCGTAGCGGGACAGCTGTGAAAAGCGAGGTTCACAAAAAAACAGATCCTTAACAAATTGTTATTGGTATATTTTCGATCTGTTTAAAAAGGTTTTATTTTCTTCTTAAAAAATTAAAAGCAGTACTTCGCCGCAACGAAGCGCGAGAATTTGGCTATATATATCTGCTTCTCACAATTAAAAGAGGGCACGTGGCGGATTTTAGACGACTTCATGACCAAACATAAGTGTTACCTGCCAGGTAGGGTTACCACTTTTAATACAAAAAAATAAGGGATGCATACTGCAGCGGGTGCCACATCCCAGTGCCAACAGTTTGCAGACTCTACTTAAAAGACCCGCCCTCCTCAATGGACAGTTAAAAAGACCAATCAAACTAACGATGACATCAAGTATTACCCAATCAATGCGTGTGGGATGATTTGCATGAGACGCTGCTTTAAAAAAAATGATAAAAAAAAATACGGGACAAATCCCGTCCCGTATTGATTCAAAACGGGACGCGCAATTTCATTCTCAAATACGGGACGATTCCGTATTTTAAAGGACGGGTGGCAACCCTACAGTGCCAGGTAACCACCCATACAATCAGATTGTGATTCAGACTAGGAATGCAATGAATGTAATTAACCCGATCTACATACAAGGCGAAAGTCTTGCAACATTCAAAGATGATGGGTTGGGATAAGTACACCATAGAACATAAAAGAGCTTATGAAGCCTTGAACCGAAAAAAGCAAGATCTCAGAGATCGTAAAAAAAAAAAATAGGAGGTAATGTCGTTTTACTCGCTGTAGATTTTAGTCAAACATTACCAGTTATTTCACGAGGGAGACCAGCAGATGAACTCAATGCGTGTTTAAAATCCATGCTTCTCCCACGCTCGGTTATATGTCGCGTGTTCTCGGGTAGGTGCACCAAAAAATGTATACATTTAAGCATGTAATAGGCAAACAAAAAATGAGGTATACCCGAAGGCACTGCAGTAGTACTTAATGTAACTTTACTTCTTAAATGTTAATGTTTTACTGTTTAATAATTTATACGCTTCTTATATGTTGTTCAAATTCTTTTATCAAAATACCAGTGACAGGGCAATGCACGATATATATATATATATATATATATATATATATATATATATATATATATGACAGCAACACTCATAACAATGACAACACAATTACATTGACAATCATGTTACGTTATTTTTAAAATGTTTCCTTTACTTTTTCATAACCTCTTTAACACACTACTTCTCCGCTGCGAAGCGCGGGTATTTTGCTATATATATATCTGTATGTGTATATATATGTGTGTGTATATATGTGTGTATATATATATATATATATATATATATATATATATGTGTGTGTATGTGTATATATATATATATATATATATATATATATATATATATATATATATATATATATATATATATATATATATATATATATATATATATATATATATATATATACATACAGTGGAACTTCGAGATACGAGCACCTCTGTATACGAGAAATTCAAAATACGAGGAAAGTATGAGCGAAAAATTCAGCTCTAAATACGAGCATTGGCTCGCGTAACGAGCCGGGCTGTGGGTATAGCTCGCGGCTTAGCAAGGGGGCGTGGTAGCAGTTGCGAGCCGCGATCTGCGGTGTCTGCGTTTCTCACTTAAGTGCACAGGTGGGAAACTGCCCACATCCATGATTGTTCCTGTGGCTGATGGGCTGCAGCTGCCATGTCCTCCCCCGCATATATAGAGAAGCGCGAGCCGGTTAAGGGGGAGAAAAAGTAAAAGGAGAGAGAGAGAGAGAGAGAAGGCAGGCAGGCGAGTGCAGGCTCGCGTGTAGCTGAACAGGCGAGCCACTGCATTAAGAGTGTCTCGCCTGTTGCAGAGCCCGCAGGTGAGACGCTAACAGAGAAGAAGCACCGGCGATTGTCATCTGTTTTTTAAAGACGGCATCCTTTTGACGTTTTAACCTCGTGTTAAAGGATTGTTATTCTTGTGTATTTTAAACCTCCACTTCACAACTGTTTTAAGGATTATTTATTTAAAGATTTATTGAATGCTCTACTGCACTTTGGACACCTGTTTTGATTCTTTTAATAATCAGTTATATTATTTACCAGTGTTATTTATTAAAGGTAGACTACAGTATATATAATTTATCAGTGTTATTTGTTAGGAAAATTGATTTTTATGTTAATATATTTGGGGTGCAGAACGGATTAACTGGATTTCCATTATTTTCAATGGGGAAGTTTGTTCTAGATACGAGAAATTCGCTATACAAGCTCAGTTCTGGAACGAATTAAACTTGTATCTAGAGGTTCCACTGTATATATATATCTGTATGTGTATATATATGTGTATATATGTATGGGTGTGTGTGTGTGTGTGTGTATGTATGTGTATATATATATATCTTGATATGTGTATATATATATATATATATATATATATATATATACAGTGGTGTGAAAAACTATTTGCCCCCTTCCTGATTTCTTATTCTTTTGCATGTTTGTCACACAAAATGTTTCTGATCATCAAACACATTTAACCATTAGTCAAATATAACACAAGTAAACACAAAATGCAGTTTTTAAATGATGGTTTTTATTATTTAGGGAGAAAAAAAATCCAAACCTACATGGCCCTGTGTGAAAAAGTAATTGCCCCCTTGTTAAAAAATAACCTAACTGTGGTGTATCACACCTGAGTTCAATTTCCGTAGCCACCCCCAGGCCTGATTACTGCCACACCTGTTTCAATCAAGAAATCACTTAAATAGGAGCTGCCTGACACAGAGAAGTAGACCAAAAGCACCTCAAAAGCTAGACATCATGCCAAGATCCAAAGAAATTCAGGAACAAATGAGAACAGAAGTAATTGAGATCTATCAGTCTGGTAAAGGTTATAAAGCCATTTCTAAAGCTTTGGGACTCCAGCGAACCACAGTGAGAGCCATTATCCACAAATGGCAAAAACATGGAACAGTGGTAAATCTTCCCAGGAGTGGCCGGCCGACCAAAATTACCCCAAGAGCGCAGAGACGACTCATCCGAGAGGTCACAAAAGACCCCAGGACAACGTCTAAAGAACTGCAGGCCTCACTTGCCTCAATTAAGGTCAGTGTTCACGACTCCACCATAAGAAAGAGACTGGGCAAAAATGGCCTGCATGGAAGATTTCCAAGACGCAAACCACTGTTAAGCAAAAAGAACATTAGGGCTCGTCTCAATTTTGCTAAGAAACATCTCAATGATTGCCAAGACTTTTGGGAAAATACCTTGTGGACTGATGAGACAAAAGTTGAACTTTTTGGAAGGCAAATGTCCCGTTACATCTGGCGTAAAAGGAACACAGCATTTCAGAAAAAGAACATCATACCAACAGTAAAATATGGTGGTGGTAGTGTGATGGTCTGGGGTTGTTTTGCTGCTTCAGGACCTGGAAGGCTTGCTGTGATAGATGGAACCATGAATTCTACTGTCTACCAAAAAATCCTGAAGGAGAATGTCCGGCCATCTGTTCGTCAACTCAAGCTGAAGCGATCTTGGGTGCTGCAACAGGACAATGACCCAAAACACACCAGCAAATCCACCTCTGAATGGCTGAAGAAAAACAAAATGAAGACTTTGGAGTGGCCTAGTCAAAGTCCTGACCTGAATCCAATTGAGATGCTATGGCATGACCTTAAAAAGGCGGTTCATGCTAGAAAACCCTCAAATAAAGCTGAATTACAACAATTTTGCAAAGATGAGTGGGCCAAAATTCCTCCAGAGCGCTGTAAAAGACTCATTGCAAGTTATCGCAAACGCTTGATTGCAGTTATTGCTGCTAAGGGTGGCCCAACCAGTTATTAGGTTCAGGGGGCAATTACTTTTTCACACAGGGCCATGTAGGTTTGGATTTTTTTTTCTCCCTAAATAATAAAAACCACCATTTACAAACTGCATTTTGTGTTTACTTGTGTTATATTTGACTAATGGTTAAATGTGTTTGATAATCAGAAACATTTTGTGTGACAAACATGCAAAAGAATAAGAAATCAGGAAGGGGGCAAATAGTTTTTCACACCACTGTATGTGGATGTGTATATGTATATATATATGTGGATGTGTATATGTATGTATATATGTATATGTATATATATGTTTATATGTGTGTGTGTGTATATTATATATATATATATATAAAAGACAGCAACACTCATAACAATGACAACACAATTACATTGACAATCATGTTACGTTATTTTTAAAATGTTTCCTTTTCTTTTTCATAACCTCTTTAACACACTACTTCTCCGCTGCGAAGCGCGGGTATTTTGCTATTTATCTATATATATATATATATAAAGGAGAGTTGGGATCCGAGAGACTGTGTTTGTGTGTTTGTGGAGGGATGGAGAGTTAAGGCGGGTGTTGGAGTCACGTGATCATCTCCCCTCGAATTCACCTCATTTCATTCACTTCATTTCGCTCCAAGCTGAGCTCTGCAGCTGGCGCAGTCTTGCTGTTCTTGATTTGCTTTTCACATGGCCAAGTATACGTTGCATGCTCAAGAGTAAGCTCAGCGCACAACTTGGTCATATTACAACCGGAGGGGCGAACTGACAACATGGTATACAAAGAGATCCTTAACAAATAATTATTGGTATAATTTCCCTCAGTTTATTATTTAAAATTTTAAAGCAGTACTTTGCCACTGCGAAGCGCGGGTATTTTGCTAGTAACACTAATATATGCAACAATTGGCACGCGACAAAACAAAGTCAGAGTTAACTTTCAACTGGTAGCTTTACTGGGAATACAGCAGCTGTAGAATTTGCATAAGTCAACGACAAAGATTATAATAAAAAACTTATCTTTGTGGGAAAAGATGCAAAATACATCCATTTTAAATCATGATAGCCTTGCCATCAATTCCTGAGTTGAAAACTTGGTTAAACTAGAAAGAATACTAGGAACAAAGGATAAGAGCCTGAACTCCAGTATATTGGGAAAAAAAACACTAGGAACAAAGGATAATAGCCTGAACTCCAGTATATTGGGAAAAAAAACAATCTATAAGTCACTGTAGTGTAACCTATGAAAAAGGCACCTGGTGTAGGCCTAGGTTGAGTAACAATGCTGGTGTTGCTCCTTGAGGTCTGATAAAACTGCATCCAGACCGATGACCTCTTTCTTTTTTTCAGCAACACTTTTACGATAGGCATTAGATTTTGTGAGCAGTGTAAAGTCCTGTTTTCTTTCAGCCTTCTCTGCCATTGCATCTGCTTCTTCTTGCATCGCCTCAATGCTAGTGATTATTTTCTGTCTCTTTGCTGCCACTTTTGTGATTTCAGAGCGGAGCTCTTCTCTTTGCTTGTCATTTTCAGTTTCCTTTTTCTTCTTTTTTTCATCATTAAGGTATTGGACATATCGCATCCTGGCATTTCTGCAATGCTGCAAGAGGGGCTTTGGCAAAACTCCATCAAATGAGCCACCAGTCAAAGAATCATTTATAAATATACAGTAATTGCCTATACATGTCTCAGTAGGTGACATTGCGCAGCAGAGGCCACGACCTAGCTCAGCTGTCATCATATCTAAACAGAAAAATTAAAAAGCGAAAACAGAAATAAAATTTCAGGACAAGAAAGATTATTTCCAGGACATTTGGCCATTTCGATCAGTTTCCAGGTCATTTCAATGACTGGAAAATAACCCTCAAAATTTTCAGGTTTTCCAGGACGCGTGGGAACCCTGAACTGTTTAGTGAAAAAAAAAAAACTCATACAAAACTTGATTACAAAACTTGATTACAATAGTGTGCACATCCCCTAAATTATAGTTAGTTGAAGCACCTTTTGATTTTATTACAGCACTCAGTATTTGTGGGTAAGAGTCAATCAGTTGGAGATTTCTTGCAGAAAATTCCAGATCTGTCAGATTATGAGGACATCTCCTGTGCATTTTTACAGTGTATACCAAGTCACTATTGTTCAAGCATAAGTCATGGTTGAGGGTGCCATTATTGAGCAAGTAAAAAATAATTAGTAACTTTTATTGGTTGTCAGTAGAGATTCATTAAAGTTCACAATATGAGATGGCAGATCTGATTTTAGGCTTTGATACAATACATATTATGATGAATTTTAAATTAAATATGAATCATTAAAACATTATGTTTATACAGGTGGTGTGTCTTATAATATAAAGTTATGCAGCAGTTTCTGCTGCTGGCCTCCATAATTACCTCCCAGATGCTTATCGTGGCCCACACGTCTGTGGTTTTTCTTTTTCACAAATGTTGTGTTTTGCAGTGCTGTAGCATCACTACTGTATGCTATTTACATTTTGCTCTCAGGTTGATTTGTGCTCCCAAGTAATTCCACTACTTGCATTCAGAAATGAGTGTGCTAGCAACTTTCACAGAATAGCACAGATGCTGTAAAAAATAGTACCATTACGTTTTCTGAGTTTTGACATTGACTTGGCACTGAAGTATTAGTTCTTGCGACATCCCTAATCATGGATTATGCAAATTGAGTAGCATGTTCAAAAATGTTAAAGGTAAATATGTAAAGGGGAGCACTTTTGATCAAAGACCAACTTAAAAGTAATGTCTAATTATTTGGGATGTCAAACGATTTAAATTTTGTAATTGCAATCAATTGCAAAATCTCACTTGGTCAATTTTATGTTTAACAAAGGAAGTTTAGCAATGTCCATTTGGTCACTGTGAATGTGTCTGCTGTATACGTTCTTAGCTACTCAAACTGCTAAAACTTGAACCTTATATATAAATCTCTGATATGTGATAGA
Organism: Erpetoichthys calabaricus; assembly: GCF_900747795.2. NCBI lineage: Eukaryota > Metazoa > Chordata > Cladistia > Polypteriformes > Polypteridae > Erpetoichthys > Erpetoichthys calabaricus. The sequence continues at coordinate 162,635,710 of NC_041397.2, read as the reverse complement.
ATTGTTCTATATGAACATAATGTGTAGGAATTGTTAGACCTCACTGAAGGATGTCTCTTACTCCTATTTTGCAATAAACAGCAGAATCTAATTTGTTAAATTTTGTTTCATTCATGGACACAAGTCTAGTTGTATATTCATGGATTGTAGTCTGGCACAGATTTTTTTTTGCCTGAATAAGTTTATAACAGTAGCATCACTCATGTTTTGCTCTTAAGTGATAAGCCATGGTTGTTGTAACTTTATGATAATTAAACTTGCCTGCTTTATAAGTATTGACAAATGTGTCCTTTGAACTGTCTGGGAGAGTTTTAAATCAAAAGCAACCATCACAAATGTAATGTTTCTCATCCATCATTAATGCAATAGCTTAAATTGGTGTTTCCAAAATATTGTACCATCTGGTCAGGGCCACAGCAATGCGTGATCTTGGATTTGGCATACTGCAAACAATAGTCACACTGCATGATTTTGCATAATAGTAGACTTGAGCAGACTATTAACACCTATGTGATTAAATGTCACGTGATATCTCAAGGCCGGGGGTTTCGACATTTTCCATGGTGTACCACCCTCCAGGAATTGAAATATTTTCAAGTACTCCCATTTTCTTGCAGTCTCAAACTGAAAAGTACTAAACTTTTACTAGGCACAACTAAAGGTGATATTACAAGGAGGTGTGGATGGTAGGAGATACAGTGGTACCTCGGTATACATCTGCTTTGGAATAAGTCCAACTTGATATACGTCCTGTTTGGACACGAAAAATTTTGCTTCGCATACGACTCGCGTGCTAGAACACCGTGCGTGGTATAACGGGTCTCCGGCTTCAAAAAAAGTGCCAGGTTTTAACCCGTATAGCCGTGTCATTCTCCGTGGGCGCGATTGCACAACCGTGGGGAAGTTAATGACGTAGTTGGAGCGAGTCGCACCTGCACAGGTGGGCTGTGATCGGGAAGAGTGAGACTGCATTTTTAACCTCGTATTTTATTGGATTTATTTATTATTGTTTTCATTCCCACAGAACACTTGTTTTTATGGATATTTACTAAATAATTATTTATTGAAACCAGATGCACTGCACTTTTTGTTTGGACACTGATTTTTGTTTTAAATAAAAGCACTTGGCATTCTTGCATTATCCCCTGGCTTCATTTAAGAATTGTCCTCATTTGTCAGCTCATCTTGGTGACATTACCAACGCTGTCAGGTTCAGGGCTCCCCGTAAGGACGTATGGGAACGCGGAGCGGACCTGTATCGTCACACCGCGCGCTACCCTACGCTGCCCACGAGCGTCAGTACGCCAGTTGCTAGCATTCAGTGAACAACCCGCGCTATAACTCTATATGAATTTTCACGTGATTTTGTGTTTTTTCGCGTAAATTTGAATTGATTGTTGAAAAGTATGAAGGTGGCATGCGTATCCGGGACATGGCTGCTGCATACTGTATGCCGAGAATGACAGTATCTACGATTGTGAAAAACAAAGACGTTATTAAAAAGTAAAGTGAGGTTAAATTTTTATTTATTTCATCTAATTGCTTTTGTATTTATGTATTTTAGTATTAAGCAGTGTTTAAATTATTTTATACAACCCCATCAATGTATAATATGCCAATAACAATAGGAGTTTTTTTCCAAGGGAACGGATTAATCATTTTCCCTTTATTTCTTATGGGAAAAATTCGTTTGGTATACGTCCTGTTTGGTATAAGTCAAAGGATGTGGAACGGATTAAGGATGTATACCGAGGTACCACTGTATTACACTTGGGTATTTTAACGTGATTACAGAATGTTTTTTGTGTGGTTGTGCATGTTGTACCATTTACCACCAGTGTCAAACAGCAAAAAGATCATAACTCAGTTGCCAAACTTGATGGACAAAACAATACACTGATTACTTCTCAAAAAAGCTGGGCTTAAATGTTATATAACCCTTTGCAAGCAACAGATCTTCATTCTCTGCCTGGCTTTAACTTCCTCTCTATTGCAGGAAACCCAACACTTAACATGTGGATGTAAATAAGGTTTGAGTGACCATTCTACTCCCAAGAGTAATCTAGTCCCTGAACGTAAGGGCAGAGAACAGTCCACATCAGAGTTAGACATGAGGCAGGATTCAATGTGGAACCATGCTAAGGAACAGCAAGATGCACAAAGCAGCAGACACTGTATGTAAAAGCAATGCACCTATCTTGCTGAATAATAGATCTGACTGATCATCGATCTGCAGCAGACATATTTTAATGCTAGCAAAAAATGCCACTGTGGGTGAAACATCAAAAAATGTTTTATACAGTAAAGACAGCAACAATAAAATGCAACTAAGCCAAAGAGAGTGAAAGGTATCCGAACAAAGTAGGAAAGTGCAGTCAACATCCTTTCACGTGCGGCAGTGAAACACTCTGTGAATCTGCAAGATACTGGGACAACGCATTACCTCTATCACTTGGACAAGAATCAATCTAAGTACAATGATTTAGAATTTTAATTCTGAGACTATATTGTCTGGAACTCTATAGTTATGGTAAATCCAGTAAAAGTATTATTATTTTACCTGTAACTGAATGTAACAACCTTATATGAAGGATAAGTCTTTAGCAGTTATATGTTTCACCTCGTAAATTCAATATGAAAATGAAATTATTTTGCATTATTTCAGGGCAGCATTGGTTACATACCAGTTTCAAACACTGTGTGGTACACCCAACACAAGCATCTTTACTAAGATGCTGTGAGGTGGTGACTAGCAGAGAGGCAGACACTGATAAACTTGCAAATGATCAATCTACACCAGCCAAGATACTCTTATGGCAGCATTTCAAAGATGGTTTTGAATTATAATGTTTTCCTGGAACATTCTTCATAAAGGAATTAAGGAAGGGAAACCAAGATAACATATGCTTTCAGGTTAAAAAAAAAAAATTCCAAAGTTTCTTACAAATCTTCCTCCTCCTATTCCAGAGCCAGAGGATCCAAATGCCTGTTCAGAGGCTCAAGTAGATAAAAAGGTGGTAGGCCGTGAAAAACTTCAAAGATGGTAAGGAGAAGCTTATATTTTATACAACAAGAAACTGGTAAACAATGTAACATAAATAACAGGAGTGATGATCTCTGTATACTTAACGTAAATAGGAACTCTTGCATACGAGTTTGGAATAGACTAGCTAATTGAGTATTTTAGCTGGGAGACCAGTAAACAGGGAACTACACTAATCAAGTCCTGAAGTAATGGAAGCATAACGCATTTTTTGTTAACATTCACCTTTTACTTGAGGAAGTTGCTCAATGTTGCAGAGATGGAAAAATGAAATTTTAGTAAGTGGTCTTATAGGAGACTCAAAGATAAGTTCTGAAGCTAAAAATACTTCAATATTACAGTTTATGCAGGATTAACAATCACACCATCAGAATAATCACAAAGGTTAGATACATTAGAAGCCATGGATTTCTGAACAACTAACAAAACCTTGGTTTTACCAGAATTTAATTTAAGAAAACTTTCAACTAGTAGGCATGCATTCTTTCAGATAGTGGAGTGGCAGATCAGTTGTAGTGGTACTGCTAAAATAAATCTGCATGTAATCATAACAGTAAACAGAGACGATATTGGTAAATGATTTGGCCATGAGGGGAACAAGAACAATACTTTGAATAACATGGGGAAGGGATGATTTGTGTTTTCTGAATGTGATGAACTATGACCTATCAATGAGGTAAGATGTGAACCAGGAAAAAGCTGTCAGTTGAAGACAGACAGGAGAGAAGAATGCTGTGATTTACAGTATCAAAAGCAACACTAAGTCAAGTAGAAGCAGAATGTGGACTATAGCAGATACCAGCAGACATAATTAATTCATTTTAACTCTAAGAATGGTGTCTATACTAGGAGAAATGCAGGGACCAGACTGAAAAAGATTACATCTGAAAAAGAAAGAACTAAGTTGTGTGGAAACCACCCTTTCCAACACAACTATAAGGAAAGGAGAGTTTGGAAATAATGCATGAATTGAGACCAGGTTTCTTAACAACAGCAGTAACAGCAGCAGTTTTGAGGGCAAGTGGAAAAGAATCAGATACTAATGTTGAATTGAACAGGTGGGAGACAGGACTGAAGATAATTGATAGACAGGGTTTACAAGAGTGGTAGGGGCAGGAGCAAGTTTTGAGTAGGTGGTGTTGGATTTTGCAACTGGTTCTGAAAATGAAAAGAAATCGGTGAGGGTGACAGAAACTGCCCTGAAGCTTTACAAAGGGTTACACTAGAAAGAAGAGAGGTGTAACTGGACAAAACATTAGCCTAATAGTGCTCCACTGAGCTCAGAGTAGATGAGGTATAGGACTAAGTAAATCTATTGCTACAAAAACAGTCTTGCATTACTTGTAAGAACAGGATTTGTTTAGGACAACTCTATACTTGAGTAATGCTTAGTGTAAGCTAAAGAGTGGGGAGTAAAACCAGAGTTCTTGCAAAAGCATGCAAAACACCAACCAATTGATTTCATTTCCCAGTGTTCTGAAGAATACACTTAATTTACAAAGAATAGTTTCCTGCCTTGAGTAGCCCAAATGTTAACATAAAATAACTAAATTCATTCCTCAGTACATCTCCCACTTTCCTTTACAAGGAAAAAAGATTTCATTTTTGCTTATGTTGTTTAAAATATCCATTAACAATATACACTGACAAAGTTCCATAATTTCTACATATGAACTTTCCTTAATTATGTAATTGTATCCCCAAGTGTGCAGTGTACAAAAATACAGAGAACACAAAAATCATAGCTCATATTGTTGCACCAAGCAAGTTCTCAGTGAAAGTTACATGTGATCATTTTAGTTGCTGCTGTGTTGTGATGGTATGCTAAATTTATTGTTACAGTGTCAGTAGACAACTGCATTTTCATTTATAGTTAAATGATCCCAAAACACTGAAGCCTTGTCTCAGTTAATAAAGTAGCTATCACTTGTGACACCAACTACATAGTACATAGTGTTAACTTTACAATGAAATGGTTAGAATTTCTTTGTTTTCAAAAAAGGACCCACTATTTTCATTATGTATACAGTAACAATGACAAAACACAGCTTATATCAACTGTTTTAAATTAATACTTATATTTTAACTGCACAGGTGTTTAGTGCTTTTGGGTTGAGATGCACAAATTTCAACTAAGTTTACAAAAGGTTGCACAGAAAAATGTGTGTGTGTACAAACTAAGCCAAAACTTTGATAAATATTTGCATATCACTATTAATTTACAGTCATCCATAAATACAGAAGCTATAATATTTAAAATGAATTTATGCCATTAAACATAATGCAGAAAAACACTGGAAATATAAATGTTTAATCCGTATACATGGATTAAAATCCTAAATGAAATAATGCAGTTCTAAATCAAGGTGTTTTTCAGTATATAGGAAAATGCCACTGGGCACTCTCTTACTGTTAATGTAACATGTCTGTTTAAAGACTTTTTTGTTTGTGTACTGTGTCATTTTCAATACATCCTAATAAGTAATAGTTCTAAAATACAGTAGGCAGCTTTTTCTGTGACATTAAAGCTGCACTTGAAATTGAGTTACATCTTAATAAAAGGTACCAATAAACCTGCTTCCACAAGCTGAATTATAAACAGTAAATTGCAAGTTTGGAGTATAATAAAAATATTTTATTAAATAGGACTGGATACACACTACATTTTATATGTAGGCAAAGGCAAAGTGAGAATCGTTGTTGACCTTTGGAAAAAGTTGACATTTTGGTAGGGTTGGAATCTTGGGTTGAAGATTTCTGGTAAACTTAGTGTGACTTGAAGTACAGGAAGGTCTGCAGTAAAGTACTGATGCAAAACAAACAGATAAGCAAATCTTCACAAAAACAGCAAAAGAAAAATACACTTAAAATCTACACAACTCCAAAGACATGTGGAAGGATAAAACACAGTATTTTTTTCTTACTGTGAAAAATATGTAATAATGCTATGTGTGGGCGGGGGTGGGGGGGGGGGGATTTACCTAAAAGCTTGGTATAAACACAGACAGGTAATTCTGAATCAGAATCTTAAAAAAGTGGTAATGTTAGTAGTATGTCATCCATGTAAATAAAGAGTAGAAGCAACTAATTTTCATTGAAGTATAAAATGAGTGTGCTGAAGTCTAAAACTGGTTGAGAACTGGTTCTTCAAGCTAAACATTAGCAGTGCACAAACCTTAAAATCTGTGGCTTGAATTAAGAAGTAACAAAGAAGAGAACACCAAAGGAAATTAAATGTCTGAAAAGACCATATGTAGAAATAGTTTAAAGATTCTTTAGAGTACATTCTTTTAGATTAGGAAATTGACTAAATATACGTAGTTATCAACAATAAAGAGATAACTGTATTTAAAATACTTTAAAAATATGAGAACTTGACTGCTTTCAGTTTTAAATTATTATTATTTTTTTTAATTTTAAATTAAATATGCCAATAATTCTGGTATATTCATTTTTGTAAAGATTATAAAACTGATCATGTAATATTACATGGTATTACAATGCAGATGATTGGCTAGAAGAAGTCAAAAACTATGCACTGTTTGGTAGAAATATATACAACTACTAGGTTTCAGCTTTTGTGAAATACTCTGAACCTATAAGAAAATTGATGCTATACCTTTAAATTTATGTTTTGAAAGCTTTTAACTCATTAGGGATTAAAATTATTGGATCTGTTTTAGCATTAGAAAATACTTCATTGCTTTGAACTTACCTTTGATGGTGGTTCTAACTCTGTTGGATTTGAAAGTTCAGGAAGCCTAAAAGAGAGGAGAAAAGGAGGAAAAAAATAAAAATAAAAAAATACATAGAACTGATACATCTATACTGCATGGACTATGTTTTACAAAACTGGAAAGTTGTTTTTAAATTAGAGCTTTCACATAAAATCTGAGCAAGCACAATTGTGTTTTATGTTTTCCATTATTCATTTACAGCAGCACTTTAGTCAAAATAAAATAGCACTTGAAATACATTAAAATCAAAAAATAAACTTTGCCACACTGTAAAATTACCTACTTGACCCAGATTTGTATTTTCTCCAGATATGAATGAATGACTAAACAACAGCCAAATGATTAAAATTAATAATTTGAAAAATTATTTATGTGTGTATATATATATATATATATATATACACACACACACACACACACACACACACACACACACACACACACACACACAGAGTGGAACCTCGGGTCACAAACGTCTCGGACCAAATACAAATCGGGTTACGACCAAAAAGTTCGCCAAACTTTTGCATCTGTTCACGACCATACACTCGGGTGATGAACAAGCCAGTTTCCCTTCCGGTTCGTACGCGCCGATGATTTCCGCACGTGTTCAGTCTCTCCCTGTGCATTCGCTGTGAACTCTTTGTGCTCTATGTCGTTTCCCTTCCAGTTGGTACGCGCCAGTGATTTATGCACATGTTCAGTCTCTCCCTGTACAGTACATTGTTCTCGGTCAGATGTGCATCGCGCAGAGGGACTTTACCTCAAAACTGTAATCTCCTCTCCACCTAGTTCCTCCATGCCAGAACTCGACTCATGGAAGGTTAGTTTTTGTATAAATTATGTATTTTTCAAATGTTCCATTTTTTTCCCTTTACTTAAAACTCATTAAAAAAAAAGTGTTTACAGCGATCGGTTCTTAAGGCTATTAGCGTGAACTCTTGCAATGTTACTTTCTTGGTTGTTTACGGCTGGTTTTTAAATAAAGTTCGGATTTGTTCAAATGTTCCTTTTTTCCCTGTGCTTGAAACTCATTAAAAAAAGTGTTTACAGTGATCGGTTCTTAAGGCTATTAGCGTGAACTCCTGCAATGTTAATTTTCTCTGTTCAAGGTTTTCTCAGTGTTATTCAATGTTTGTACATTTAGTTTACTATTACACTGTGCATTCTATGGTATAATGAACTATTTTGTGCTTAAAAATCTTTAAAAAAAAATATATTTACATTCAGCTCATACGGTCCGGAAAGGATTAATTGTATTTACATACAATCCTATGGGGGGAAATTGCTTCGGAAAGAATTACGGTCGTGACCCGAGGTTCCACTGTATATTACATACATACATACATACATATACACACACACACACACACACACACACACACACACACACATATATATATATACACATGCTTGTGTATATTTACTCTGTGCATTTTGCACAGATTTATAATAGTCTGCCAAATATTCAGAGTCTCTGCTATTTAGGATTACGAGAAGTGGTGCCTATCCAACCTCAGGGCATGTATACCAAAACCTGGATGCAGCATCATTCCATCAGTAATCTCACAACAAAGACATGAGCCATAATTAATAATAGAATTAAGATACTCACTGCAAATATTTAAGAAGATCTTTACTAAGGTCTTCAGAGATGTATTCTGACACTAAGCCATGAGCGTAACGCAAGTAATCCTCTAAAAGAGGAAGGAAAATAAAAATAGTCACTTGCACAAAAATAATCAAATTACTCTGAAACTTCAAAGGTCAGGTTAAAAAGGACAAAATGATAAAGACAACATATGAGCATTAATAGAAAGACTAGACTAGAGAATAGGTTTAAGTTAACTTTTTCCTTTCTCTCTCAGTGTAGAAACTGTATATTCAAATGACTAATGGCAAAAAAATGGGTAGAAGCCAACCAGACAATTTTCTAAAGCATAAATTAAAAGAATGCCCCCCCCCCCCCCCCAAATAATTAATTTACCTGTTAATTACCCCACATTTGCAGTTATAGTTGAGAAATATTGTTAATCTCATGTTATTAGATGTCAATGGGGACATACAATACAATACAATACAATAGACATGAATGGGGATCAATGGTCAATGATAGCAATGATATGTCCTGTATATTTGGCAAAATAAATAAATAACCATTTTTGGAAAATACTCTTGTGCATGAAAATGGCATTAAATTAAATGTAAATGAACTTTTGAACTGAAGGCCCACCTCCCCAGGTTCATTGGTCAGGACTCCTATCCAGTCAATGACTCATTTATTGGTTACCATTTGCTTCATGTAATACAATGTAGTACAGCATGATCTCACAGATGTAAACAATTAGATCTTAAATGTTAAAGAAAAGCCAGTGTAAACATTAAGGTGGAAATTATGCCTCATATTTGTGCACATCTGAGATGATTCAACAGACAGAAGATAATTGAATGCTGTAGTTTCACAAACACCAGATGAAAAATGTAAAAACTACAAGTAATAAATCTAGTTTAACAACCAATAAATGAGGAGAGAAGCAATTCTACAACTCAAAATCTCTTTTCCATTTTAATACACTCCAATTGTGTATGAGAAAATTTTCCAGAAGAGGTTTATTTAACAATGTTTTAGCCAAATAACACAATTTGGGGATACAACTGGATACCTGTCGGTGGATTATGCAACACACCAACTAATCCAAGATATTTTCATGGAAATATTTGAACACTTATTTCCAGGATGATAGAAACAGAGTCAAAGATCTCTTGAAAGTTTATTAACTTTGTTTGCTTTTGAAAGAAAGACTCTAAAATTCTCAAACAAGTTCAAGAATAAAGTTTACTCAAAATGACTGTTCTTAAGTTTTATTTCTGCATCTCTGAACCCAATACATGCCAACATACTGTATTTGTGCTTACAAAATGTGTGCAGTTGCACCAAACATATATTCATCTCCCATATTCTGCTTCCAAATAAATAATTCTTACTTTGGCATTTTTTTTATTGAGAATGTGAGTTGCAATTTAAAATACAGATTTAATCAAGATTACACAGTTACTCTCTACGACCATATGGTCAAGACTGGCTACCATGAAAACTAGACACCCCACCCCTTCATTCTGATTTCATATCCTTGACGCATGAAAAAAGTAGGCACTGCTTTTTTTATTAACTGATTTTAATTAAAATTAAATCAGATTCATTACTTAGCCATACTGCAATAATAAATGTATGTACTTACTATAGAGGAACAAAATAATACACTATATAAACTTGTAAATTAAATAATCACCAAATTAATTTTAATATGTCATTGTTTCATTTTCACAAATGCTGATGTTCAATTCAGGAAGTCCGGACAACACTTGGTAGCTTAAAGTAGTTTTTGAATTTTAAAGAAAATTTTTCCACAGCATTGGACAACAGGCATCTATTGTTTGAGTAAGGCATATATTATCTTCAACAAAAAATTTAATTTCCAAGTGGCTGGTAATGGGAATTGTATACAGTTAACATTTTATTTTTTCATTTAAGCATATGAAACTTGATGTTTTTGTGCATAAATATTGTAATTAAATACTGAAAATTATCCAGTGAATATAAGTTTGACTAAATGCTCAATTCATAGATTTCACTACAAGCACCCATATTAATATATTAGCCCGTAATAAGGAAATATCCTTTAATATCAAACTTTTGGTAAATTTCTCTTTATTGATTTTTTTTTCTTCAGCTAACATTATATATTTTTCTTTCACAAAACAATGTGCTCTGACAAAAATCCTGTGAACACACACTTTTAACTGCTACTTTATCCACTTAGTGAATCTAACCATATTGATACTACATAGAAAGGAAATAAAAATTACTTGTTTTATAGGTGGAGAAGGGGATAATCACTGTATGCATCATTTTAGTGATTCTGTTTACTTTGACATAGAAAATACTGGTAAAAGTTGCTGAAATTGAGTGTGGTAGCTACCTGATTAACTCTGGTGTATAACAGACTCCCATTGGAGTATTCGTGGATGATCTGACAGTCAACAATTTACTGGATGCATCCTTAAAGGTCTTGAAAGACTCAGTGCCTGGGCCAAGTGAATTCCAGATCTCTGGCTTTGGCCAGTCAGGAGCCTGGGCAAAGCTACTACCAGCACCATGAAGGATAAAAACAGCTCAGGACAAATCAGGACTACTAGGAAATTTCATAGCGTGGCATCCCAACATAAGTCCGGTACCCTTTGCTGGTAAATGAAGTTCCACTAACCACCACTGAGGGCCCTGAAAGAAAGATAAGCTACTTTCTCTTTGCTTTCAACAGAGATGAGTAAATGGTAACTTGTGCAAAAGAGGTTCTAAAGAAATCCTGTGTCTATCCGTGATGTTATTTTTTTACAAGTTGGCCAACAATGAGCTAAGATGTGTTGTGGGAGTAATGGAATCCCTAGAGATGCAGGTTCAACAGTTCTTTGCCAGATGAAAGCACTTCAGGGGTCAGAAAGCTCACCTATTAGAGGCTTCATCAGTGTACGATATTGATTCTGCTACACATTCCCTGCACTGTGCTGCTCATACTCTGGGCTGAGTCAGTTTTACTCCAGTTTCTGCACTACAGTAATCCCTCCTCCATCGCGGGGGTTGCGTTCCAGAGCCACCCGCGAAATAGGAAAATCCGCGAAGTAGAAACCATATGTTTATATGGTTATTTTTATATTGTCATGCTTGGGTCACAGATTTGCGCAGAAACACAGGAGGTTGTAGAGAGACAGGAACGTTATTCAAACACTGCAAACAAACATTTGTCTCTTTTTCAAAAGTTTAAACTGTGCTCCTTGACAAGACAGAGATGACAGTTCTGTCTCACAATTAAAAGAATGCAAACATATCTTCCTTTTCAAAGGAGTGCAAAGCAAGCAGTCAAAAAAAAAATCAATAGGGCTTTTTGGCTTTTAAGTATGCGAAGCACCGCCGGTACAAAGCTGTTGAAGGCGGCAGCTCACACCCCCTCTGTCAGGAGCAGGAAGAGAGAGAGAGAGAGCCACAGAAAATCAATACGTGCCCTTTGAGCTTTTAAGTATGCGAAGCTCCGTGCAGCCTGTCCTTCAGGAAGCAGCTGCACACAGCCCCCCTGCTCACACCCCCCTACGTCAGCGCAAGAGAGAGAGAGAGAGAGAGGAAGAGAGAAAGTAAGCTGGATAGCTTCTCAGCCATCTGCCAATGAAATCAACTGGGCAAACTAACTGAGGAAGCATGCACCAGAAATTAAAAGACCTATTGTCCGCAGAAACCCGCGAAGCAGCGAAAAATCCGCGATATATATTTAAATATGCTTACATATAAAATCCGCGATGGAGTGAAGCCGCGAAAGGCGAAGCGCGATATAGCGAGGGATCACTGTATACAATGACGATGATGGAATCTGGCAACATCAACAATGAAAGCAGAGGTTCAAGCACAGATCACCTACACTTTTTCAAGATATCACCACCACTTTCAATTTATTCAAACCTCTCCACTTGCCCACCATGCCTGCAGAGAGCAGTGATGTGGTGATTATGGGAGACTCAATAGCGTGCCATCTGAACTTGCGATTACCTAAGCATACAAATTCTGTTTGTTGTTTTCCTGGCACACAAATTAAATATGTGGAAAGAAAACATTCAACAGTCCTTGAGAAGCAGGTCAATGTCATTCAAGATCAGTTGGAACTCCTGAAGGAGGACCCTGCATCCTTCATTTAGGACATTAATGAGAGGACTTCAACTGAATGAATCATTATTCCAGGTCAACTTTACATGCTGAATAGATCAGATGCCACCTACAGTCGAAATCCTGGCCCTAAACATCTGGCTGACAGCCTCCTGCAACAAAAGAAACATTGGCTTTAATGACAACTGGGATCTCTTCTGGGAGAGACTGCTTTTCTACAGATGTGATGACCTGCATCCGCATAGGTCTGGTGCATGGGTACTCCCTGACAGTATCTCAAAGGTCATTGTTCTTGCTTAACATATTAGTTTTAGTCCTAATATTAAGTATAATTCCATGTTAGGATGTTATTCTGTAGTGGGTTCACCTACAGATGTGTACTGTATTAGCACTATAATAACAGACCATAGTAAACTAAATAATCTAGACAAAGCAATATAAAAACTAAAAATTCAAGACAAAGCGGTAGGATCAGTGATGTCTGGAGAGTAAGAAATTGCAAGGAAGTAAGGAAGAAACAACTCGCTAAATAAAAAAAAACAAGGCAAGGAAAGATGCCAGCTGGGCCAGAAGGAGGTGAATACAAGTGTGGATGAAGTGTGAAAAATTAAATTAGGTTATATTAGGTTAGGAAGATTTTATTATCCCAGAGGGAAATTTTTGTTTGCACCAGGAAAGTACAAGAACAGAAGACAATGTTACAGAGATCCAATAGATAAACAAAGATATTTGACAACCAATGTTATTGCATAAACAGACACTCAGGATTTAGTACAAAGAAAAATAATACTTTCAACAGTACACAAAACAATAATACATAATTTAACATTTAGCAGCAACCCTACTGGTAACAGATTTTAAAATGCTTATAACTCTAGAAATAAAATATTTCAATTGCTCTTTACCTTTAGAAATTAGGGATGGTGGGGAGCACGGACTAGATGGGAGCAAGAAATGAACTGAAAGATCTATTGGTTAGAACTTTAGAAAGCTGAGATATTTGTATCAGATTCATCATGTCCTTCCCCAGACCATTCAAGGTCTTCTAGTTGGGTAAACAGGACCTACCAGCATGCCTATTCTGCCTAAGAAAAGTATCCCTAAGGCACATCCTCAGTTACTGCCTAAAGGCCTTGGCAGAAGGCCACTATCACTAGCAGCATGACCAAGTGTTGAAAATGATAGTAGAGGTCAAGTCAGGAAAGATATAGCAGCTATGGCAAAGAGTGACAAGTGGGCTTGTCATCACCACACAAAACTGTCTGCAGCAGCAAGACATGCAGTTCTGTTGGCACTGATGATTCCTTAAACCCCTTAGCATTAAATTTTTATTAAATCTAATCTTTCTACTGTAAAAGTACAGAACACTAAAAGTACAAAGTCAGAAGTGTAGAAAGTATAATAATGGTACAAATAATATTATTATCATTATTATTAATAATAATATGTACAGCACTCTGCATGTGTGCGAATGACGTGTCACTTTCAGATTCCCAGAACCACTTTCGGTTTCAATAACCGTTTTCAGTTTCACTGCAAGAAGATAGATTCACTTCATCATCACTGCTGATGAGACGCTTTTATGAGGCTAGGAGAATTTGGGTTTACACTGTTGTCCAGGAAACACTCAGGCCTGACGCTTGCGCAAGACATGCCTATACCGTTGCCCGAGTAATACTCGGGACTAATGCTTTTAGCAATGTTTTTACAGCCCGAGTAATGCTCAGGTTTAACATTACAGAAGTTAAGAAGACCGGGTCGAGGCTTATGAGAGAAAGATGTCCAGATACAAACAACTGGTAGGCAAGAGGCAAGATTGACATGCACAATGTTTGCCAATAGTATTGGGCTGCAGAGACTTTGCAAGGTAATCAGTCTACAGGGCTCTAAATGTCACTTACATCACAAGACAGCACAGCAGGAAAGCAACCAGCAATATCAACAGATGCTACAGGGGAACCTCGAAGGATCTGTGGACAATAGGTGCTACATGGTCACAAGTTGGTGACTGATAAACACCAGCTGGGTCACCAAGCTGAGGATATATGATAGTTGAAAGACCCAAACACTATATAACCCTAGGTACAATCTTTGATGATGTGACCAGGTTCACTGCAAGATTTCATTTCATTTATTTTATTTATAAAGCATTTTTCAAGCAATATGCACAAAATACTTTCTAACAACAGAACAAAAAGACAAAAATGATAATACTTCATATAATATCAGATTAAGAACAAAAAAATAATAAGATTAAAAAAATACATAAAATACATCATAGAAAGTAAGGCTACATATTAGGAAAAACTGATGAGCAATGAACTTGATGATGAGATAACAATAAATAAAGTGATAAATCAGAGATTAAGGTTGTGCACTGTGCAGTATCACCAATTGTACAAGCTGCCAATACAGACGACAAATTGAGATTGTTAGCTGTGTTTATTAAAACACAAAATTTACAGTTAATATTGCAAAAAGTAAACATTTGTTGTGCAAAAAGCAATACATGCTGCAAAACATTTATAAAAATAATTCTGTATCTAACACACTACATTTTAAATAAATAGAACTACCAAATCAGATTTTAGCAAAACTTAACAATCTAGGCCGTGGGGTGCAATTGCCTACAACATCACACAACAGGCAGCAGTGCACTTCAGGAAAATGGGAGATTGAAAAAAATATCTGACTATTGCCTTTGTTTTACCTTAGCTCAGGAATTCAGTTTGTTAGCAACACTGATTTATGTTTGCCCGTACATGTGAAACATTTACCTAGATGTCTACATAGCACTCATGTTAAGTTGTCCTAAAATTGTCTGTCAAACATGGTAAATAAGTAGTGTAAGGCATAACAAAATGGCAAACATTTTAACTCAGTATTACTTTGTTACTAGCTAGTTAAATTTCTGAAATAAAATAAACACAGACGGCAAGGTGTTGTCTGTGGCCAAAATACTGAAGTCTGGGCTAGTCATTTACTTTAGCAACTTTGATCATATTTTTCACATTGTCAGTAGTAAAACACTGCTTTGCATAAACACCAGCTAGCCAAAGCCTCACATAACCCCATAACTAATTTTTCTGCATTGGATTCTTCAGGGAAGTAGAACGTCTGTAAACACCAAGAGCCTCATGTATAAACGTTTCCACTCTCACTTCGAGATGCATAAAAACTAAACTTGGCATAAAGCCATGCACATTCTCACACCAGACTTACCCTATGTGTACGCAAGTTTCCAATCAGATTTGCAAACTGGTGGAGCCCAGCGTCAATGCAGTGCTACTGTTCCTATGTGGTTTCCCATTCTTTTTTAGATTCACATCCTTGGCATGGTTTTATCAAATACACTGAAATTAACCGCATATAGTTTATAAATTTAAGCCATCTGCTTGTAATCAACCTGTAACATTATAATGGTCCATGGAATGTCCAAACTATTCCAAACACCATAGCTGCTTTAGCGTTGTTACTCTCACTGCACCACTCAGAGTATTTTAACCCACTGTATCCGAGTGTGGAATCACAGCAGTACAGCAGCTGATCGGAAAACTCTACGGCAGGCTGTGTCAAGAGGATTATCGGGATACAGCATCTTCCCTGGAGAACAATTATAGCACACAATGCCTCGGCCATAGGCAGTCTATTTGAACTTCTTCCATTCGGCAAATGCTTCAGAGCCTTTCCTGTACAAACCTCGAGGTTCAGAAACAGTTTCATCCCAAGAAGCTACAAACACACTCAATCAGTCCATCAAGTGCTCCCAGTAGAACTGTTTGTACTTAGAATTACAATTTCCTCACTGTAAACTTGCACTACAGTTGTAATATTGCACAGCTTGAGACACTTTATGAACCATGTGCAATATATGTACATGTATATTGTACTTATGATTTCATATTGTATATTTTTCATTGTTTTTTATCATATTATCATCATCACTATTAATAATATTTTTATCGTTTTATAGGAGAATACGTTTATGGAGGATTTGCACATTGAATCTCACTGTACCATACAATAATGATAAAGGAATTCAATTTAATTCAATTCAATCCAATTCAACAGAAGACAGCGCATATTTACAGATGATGGCGACTGGCTCCTAAGTTGATTTAGATTTCCAAGAGCTATCTTTTTGGAGCTCTTGATATCATTTTTAAGATGAAATGCATTAAAGTATGTACACTGCCTGGCCAAAAAAAAGTCGCCACCAAAAAAAAAAAAAAAGGTCACACACTCTAATATTTCGTTGGACCGCCTTTAGCTTTGATTACGGCACGCATTCGCTGTGGCATTGTTTCGATAAGCTTCTGCAATGTCACAAGATTTAGTTAATTTTTAATTTTCATTTTTCACCAAGATCTTGCATTGATGATGGTAGAGTCTGACCGCTGCGCAAAGCCTTCTCCAGCACATCCCAAAGATTCTCAACTCTGGAACATGGTAAATCTGGACTCATCAGACCACATGACCTTCTTCCATTGCTCCAGAGTCCAATCTTTATGCTCCCTAGCAAATTGAAGCCTTTGTTTCCGGTTTGCCTCACTGATCAGTGGTTTTCATACGGCTACACAGCTGTTCAGTCCCAATCCCTTGTGTTCCCTTTGCATTGTGCATGTGGAAATGCTCTTACTTTCACTATTAAACATAGACCTGAGTTCTACTGTTGTTTTTCTTCGATTTGATTTCACCAAACGTTTAAGTGATCGCCGATCACGATCATTCAGGATTTTTTTCCGGCCACATTTCTTCCTCGAAGACGATGGGTCCCCACTATCCTTCCAGTTTTTAATAATGCGTTGGACAGTTCTTAACCCAATTTTAGTAGTGTCTGCAATCTCCTTAGATGTTTTCTCTACTTGATGCATGCCAATGATTTGACCCTTCTCAAACAGACTAACATCTTTTCCACGACCACGAGATGCGTCTTTCGACATGGTTGTTTAAGAAATGAGAAGCAACTCATTGCACCAGTTGGGGTTAAATAACTTGTTGCCAGCTGAAAGATAATCGCCCATACAGTAATTACCCAATAGGTGGCTCGTACCTATTTGTTTAGTTAAATCCAGGTGGCGACTTTTTTTTTGGCCAGGCAGTGTATATTACATTATACAGATACATTTTTAACGTCATTTAAATAATGTATATTGCTAATAATTAAACGTGTAGGCACAGTGGCACAGCAGTAGTGATGAGCTGGCGCCCCGTCCAGGGATCGTTTTTGCCTTGCAATGTTTGCTTGCTGGGACTTGTGCAACCCTGGATGGATAGATGGATGGAATAATTAAACATGTACTATGAAGATATTTCAATGTTCTTTAAAAGTTTTGAAGAATCGGCGTTCTACGCTTACAGATGGTTTGACATTTAATAAAAAGCTTATTGTGTGGCGATTAGTAATGTGGAGAAAGAAAAGGAAGGACAGGAATTGGGGGTTGGTGCGTTTGAAAGAGACAGTACTGCTGCATTAAATTATTTCATCGAGGGTCGCACACATCCCAGCAAGTATCTTGCGGGAGGCCATCTCATTGCCATCATGCCCCCATGTTTAATATATGCATTAATTCATTTCATTATGAAAATATCAAGTGTATATCCTAGTACTTAAATTGTTCAGAGAGTTGTAACATCATGAATGTAATGTATTCTGTGTCCTGTCGGCCTAAGAGAAAGCTTGTTTAAGAAGCATATAGTGATTCATACACATACAGCACATAGAAGAACACATACAATATGCAGCATTTAACATGCTACTTTGGTTATGATGGGATTTGAGAAACTCTAGTAAATTTAACATTGATTTTAAGATTAAGTTTACAACGTTCTACTTTAATGACAAAATAAACTACGAGATTAAAGTGAACATTTCAACTTTTTTTATTCCCAGTGTCCCCATTTTTTTTCTTTTCTCTGTAACCTAATAAACCTCCATATGACACTCGAACGATGGGCTACAACTCACCTTTTCACGGCGACTTTGATATCTGTGCGACTTTCTGAACTTGAACTTCCAAGTTTGTCCACCACTCTGTATCACTCGAACAACTTCCTTTTGTCATTTATACCACTGCTTAAACCAACAAAATAGTACGTTTTCCTTGCCTCCACTTTGCATTTGCTGAAATTCTGTTTTATCACATGCCTTTGCCATTATCTTTTAACCAAACACTGAACGAGGAAGGTGATATTTATATTGATATACTGTACATATTAAAATATGCAAAATTCTGGGAGGAGTCGGGGTGTGACAGCAGACGCATGCACGTACATTTTTTTTTCATGCTGACTGGAATTTAGGGAGCTGAAGTGAATGGAAATTGGCTTACGCATAGTTTTGTGCATCTGAATTTTTGTGTATACACATATTTCTACTTTTGTCTGTACGCCATGTTTTAGTGCGAGTTCTACGCACGCTGTTATGCATGAGGCCCCAAGTCTTTAACTCAAAGTCAAAGTTAATGAAGTGAATTTTCAGGCTTGTGTAGGGCTCTTTTGTCCTAATTGACCAAAGATCGGTTGTGCATGTGAAAAATTACCCCATTTTCAGCTCTTCCAGCAACCGCTTGCAGCACTGCTCATACATGGCGACTTGGGAAAAATATGTATGGGATGGAATCTGGTCTCATTTACAGTGCATCCGGAAAGTATTCACAGCGCATCACTTTTTCCACATTTTGTTATGTTACATCCTTATTCCAAAATGGATTAAATTCATTTTTTTCCTCAGAATTCTACACACAACACCCCATGATGACAACATGAAAAAAGTTTACTTGACGTTTTTGCAAATTTATTAAAAATAAAAAAACTGAGAAATCACATATACCTAAGTATTCACAGCCTTTGCTCAATACTTTGTCGATGCACCTTTGGCAGCAATTACAGCCTCAATTCTTTTTGAATATAATGCTGCAAGCTTGACACTCTTATCCTTGGCCAGTTTCGCCCATTCCTCTTTGCAGCACCTCTCAAGCGCCATCAGGTTGGATGGGAAGCGTCAGTGCACAGCCATTTTAAGATCTCTCCAGAGATGTTCAATTGGATTCAAGTCTGGGCCACTTAAGGACATTCACAGAGTTGACCTGAAGCCACTCCTTTGATATCTTGGCTGTGTGCTTAGGGTCGTTGTCCTGCTGAAAGATGAACCGTCGCCCCAGTCTGAGGTCAAGAGCACTCTGGAGCAGGTTTTCATCCAGAATATCTCTGTACATTTCTGCAGTCATCTTTCCCTTTATCCTGACTAGTCTCCCAGTCCCTGCCACTGAAAAACATCCCCACAGCATATGCTGCCACCACCATGCTTCACTGTAGGGATGGTATTGGCCTGGTGATGAGCGGTGCCTGGTTTCCTCCAAACGTGACGCCTGGCATTCACACTAAAGAGTTCAATCTTTGTCTCATCAGACCAGAGAATTTTCTCTCTCATGGTCTGAGAGTCCTTCAGGTGCCTTTTGGCAAACTCCAGGCGGGCTGCCATGTGCCTTTGACTAAGGAGTGGCTTCCGTCTGGCCACTCTACCATACAGGCCTGACTGGTGGATTGCTGCAGAGATGGTTGTCCTTCTGGTAGGTTCTCCTCTCTCCACAGAGGACCTCTGTTCTTGGTCACCTCCTTGACTAAGGCCCTTCTCCCCCGATCGCTCAGTTTAGATGGTCGGCCAGCTCTAGGAAGAGTCCTGGTGGTTTCGAAACTTCTTCCACTTACGGATGATGGAGGCCACTGTGCTCATTGGGACCTTCAAAGCAGCAGAAATTTTTCTGTAACCTTCCCCGGATTTGTGCCTCGAGACAATCCTGTCTCGGAGGTCTACAGACAATTCCTTTGACTTCATGCTTGGTTTGTGCTCTGACATGAACTGTCAACTGTGGGACCTTATATAGACAGGTGTGTGCCTTCCCAAATCATGTCCAATCAACTGAATTTACCACAGGTGGACTCCAATTAAGCTGCAGAAACATCTCAAGGATGATCAGGGGAAACAGGATGCACCTGAGCTCAATTTTGAGCTTCATGGCAAAGGCTGTGAATACTTATGTACATGTGCTTTCTCAATTTTTTTATTTTTAATAAATTTGTAAAATTTTCAAGTAAACTTTTTTCACATACTCATTATGGGGTGTTGTGTATAAAATAAACTATGAGAATAAAGTGGAAATGTCGACTTTAATCTTGACATAGTCAACATGTCGAATTTATTCTGGACATATAGTTTGTTTTTTTCTTCCGTGTCCATATTTTTTTTTCTTCACAGTGGCCCTAATGCACTTCCATATGGCTATACCACAAACAGAATTATAAATGCAAGTTGCAGTTTTTATTATTTATGTATATAGCTTAGCTAGAAGCAAGGTCCATATTAATGCAGTTTGCCTAAATGATGGTACAGTTGGTAAGATGTCATCATCAAGTTGCACTTGTTTTATTTTATTTTAATTTGGTGAATACTGTGTAATGCACCTGGGCTTGAAGCCTTGAAGTAATGGTGCAACTATCAGTAATACTATTATTATTTATTTCATTGTTATTATTTATTAGTTTAAATATTATGCAGTTTAATGATGGTAAAATTGTTTAAAAAGTCACTTTAACGTGTCAGTGGACAGAGATTGTTAACATTAACAGAAAGTGTAGTTGGTTTACAAAAAATATTTACTATTTATTCCTTTTCTAAGACGTGTTCAGTGCAATCCAACTTTTGACAAACACCTCTGGATATTTTACTAAGTCTAAATACCTCTTTGGATGGTTGAAAATATGTTGTCAAAATCATAGTTTAAGCATTTGCAAAATTTGTTCAATTAAAGGTTCTATATTTTGACTGCATCTGTCACGCAATGTGATTCCTTCTCTTTAGTGCCACCCCCTTGAAAACTATCACTTTATGGGGCCATGCAAACCTGGATTAATACTTGTGTGCACATTAAAATGTCTTTTTGTACGATGTACAATTCTCATAACAGTCTAATAGGTTATTCTTAGCCAGTCTACTGCAGTAATTGCAGTGGAAAATGTGGTTAACATGCACTCATGCATGGGGAAAAAAATACCGTCTAATACCGTGAAACCGGCAGAATTTGGAAAAATACCGTGATATAGAATTTTGGTCATACCGCCCACCTCTACAGCATAGCAATGGAACTCAATGTTACGCTTTCTAATAATATAATAAAGCCTAAGGGTAGCATATGAACAGAAAATAACAAAGGGACCCAGGACAGAACCTTGTTGTACGCCATAATTTAAGATGGAAGTGGAATATACTGTATTACAACAGCCAAATATGTTTAAAATAACTTATAAATATGCTTATAATTAACAGTTATCCTGTCTGCTACTTGTTGCGAGTGTGTATATTTTCAGGAGCAGGTCTTATGGCTTAGATTCAAACTTCCCTGCTGACTGGTTTGACATGCAGGGTTCTGTAGAGATGGATTTATATTTTCCAGTTTGACAACACACAGTCAATAAATAATATAATGTTTGTTTTGATTTTTGTTGTATCAATACATTTTTGTGGAAAAAACAAACAATAACTAAACGAGGAAACAGTGTTTGTTCAAACAGATCCTTGCAGAAGAGCCCTCAAGAAGCCTTCCTACATAAAATATGAAGCCTACCAGCAAACACTGCCCACTTCAGGGGTTATTTTGCAAGACAGTGCCCTTATAAAAGGTGTATTCACATGTACATGATCTTTATAGCCTTTTTTGTATAGAGCACAATAAACCATCAAAGGAAACAACCACCTTCAATATTAAACTACTATGTTGGAAACCACTGAGATATTTTTCTTATAGAAAACATTTTAAAACTATAGTACATTCAAATATCTGGTGTTTATAAATAAAATTTGACGGTTACCATCCAGGAAAGGCAAAGCCTTTCTTAGCCTTTACTACTTGCTGTCTATTGAAGGGAAGACCAGCAAATGTGTTTTGAGAGCTTTGGCACAAATTATGGATTTTTTTTTCTCCTTTGACTAGCAGCACAAGCCTAAATTGTGTGGGAAGAAGACTGGCAAGGGTTTTTGATAGCTGGATTATGCTGCTTTCACAATTTTCTCTTTTGTACACAGTGCAGTCTCACACATGCAGTTGATCCTAGCCTAAAACTTGAAAGTACTACCATGTTTAAATTAAGTCTGTGAAAGCAAGCATTTATTTTAAATGTGGAAAAAAACAACATGCCCTTAAAATAAAACAAGAAAACAGATTTAATTTTAAAATGTATACCATTCTACAGCTTATTTTTGTTATAACATTGTAAAATCTACATATTCGTGCAAGCTTTGGAAGAGTGGGATACCAGAAACTTAAGGTATAACATTCAGAAGCCAAGAAAGCAATTCTGTGTAGTCCACTAGAGAGTGCACACAGGCAAAAAATAAAATAATCTTTCATATTTTTGATTATTTTTTAATAAAGTGTAATCATTTCACAGTTTAAATTTTCTTAAACATATTTTGCTTAACCCCCTCAACACAAGTTAGTATCTGCAGCTGCTGGCCGTTCTGGGATGTTCTACACTTAATCAAGCATATAAGGCACATCTGTTATTCTAGAGGTGATAGACATGCAAGCTTTTTACACAAATGAGCTAGAAATTAAAACACAGATGCTGTGAAGCAGCAGGACTAACGTCTGTGCCAACATGCAGTACTAGGCAAGATGCTGCCGGTTTCCAGCCATGTATACAGAATACAATACATGATCCAAAAATCTTAGTGCAACTCCCACAGTTGTACCATCTGTGTGGACTTAACTTGCTCAGTTGCTATGAATTATATGAAGAGATTACTAATCTTCTGTAATAAAACTGATGCACATACTTTGTACCTACCTTCATGAATATCAGTGGTACTTTTACTTCTAATAAATGTTGAAGATTTCACTGCACCACCAACGCATGTGTTGCTATTTTTCAGTGCTTTCACAGTATTATCCACCTATTGAAAAAAATTGTACCTTTAAGTCCAATGCAAGGTTACAAAATTAAAATACAACAGAAACAATTAATACTTGCAGACCATAGCGTCTCAGAAATTTGATTAAGTCATAATAATGAACAATATATTCCACTTCATTCAGAACTAACAAAATACCCGCGCTTCGCAGCGGAGAAGTAGTGTGTTAAAGAGGTTATGTAAACATATATATACATATACACATATATATACATATCTACATATACACATATCAACATATATATACACATACATTATATATATACACACATTCATACATACACACACATACATACATAAACACACATATATATATACATATACATATCTACATATATATATAATAGCAAAATACCCGCGCTTCACAGCAGAGAAGTAGTGTGTTAAAGGGGTTATGTAAACATATATACACATATACATATATATACAGTACATATCTACATATACACATCTACATATATATACATACATATACACATCCACATATACATATATATACAAAAACAAATTTACACATCTACATATATATATATATATATATATATATATATATATATATATATACACATATATATATAGCAAAATACCCGCGCTTCGCAGCGGAGAAGTAGTGTGTTAAAGAGGTTATGTAAACATATACATACATACATACATATATATATACATACATACATATATATATATATATATACATACATATACATACATACATATATATATATATATATATACATATATACATACATACATATATATATATTACACATACAATATA